>NC_054388.1:92955827-93145827 GCF_017654675.1 Xenopus laevis
GCTGCGACCAAAAAAAATGAATATTTTCAGCATTTCTATGGCATATTTTTTCTGGCCTCTGTGCTTCAGTGGCTGCGACTAAAAAAATGAATATTTTCAGCATTTATATGGCATATTGTTTCTGGCCTCTGTGCTTCAGTGGCTGTGACAAAAAAAATGAATATTTTCAGCATTTATATGGCATATTGTTTCTGGCCTCTGTGCTTCAGTGGCTGTGACAAAAAAAAATGAATATTTTCAGCATTTATATGGCATATTGTTTCTGGCCTCTGTGCTTCAGTGGCTGCAACAAAATTTTTTTATATTTTCAGCATTTATATGGCATATTTTTTCTGGCCTCTGTGCTGCAGTGGCTGCGACAAAAAAAAATGAATATTTTCAGCATTTATATGGCATATTGTTTAGTGGCTGCGACAATTTTTTTTATATTTTCAGCATTTATATGGCATATTTTTTCTGGCCTCTGTGCTGCAGTGGCTGCGACCAAAAAAAAGAATATTTTCAGCATTTATATAGCATATTGTTTCTGGCCTCTGTGCTTCAGTGGCTGCGACCACATTTTTTTATATTTTCAGCATTTATATGGCATATTTTTTCTGGCCTCTGTGCTGCAGTGGCTGCGACAAAAAAAAAATGAATATTTTCAGCATTTATATGGCATATTTTTTCTGGCCTCTGTGCTTCAGTGGCTGCGACCAAAAAAACATAATTTTTCAGGAAAGTACACATGCCTAATTTTTCAGGGTTCTGCAACAGTGGCAAAATCGCATCTTTTATGGTCACCGCAGGTGATCAATAAAGTAGACCAAAACTGGGCCCACACTGCAGAATCAGTGTTTTTTGGTTCACTTCACTGTACATTGAATTACCTCTGCCTGACCGTGCACGTGCGCACAAGCACGGTGACTGCTAAACACACCACTACAGAAATATTGCCACCAACAGGACGAACATCCTGGAGGTGACAAGCTCAACTAGTAATTAACAACTATTATTTGCTCACTTGACGGTATCATTCATTAAAGCTCTTTGCGTTTTTTTGCGTTGCAGTAAGCGCCGCGTTTCGTCTTTGCGTGTGAACCTTTACACGACTTGATTGGCATGTAGACGACGGACGTTTTAAAGCAGTTTATTACACAGGTTTAGGAATGTAGTGTGATTTCTGCCCTTTACAGCACAAAACGCAGCGCTGTGTCAACAATGGATTTTTCAGATACATTTTTGCCCTTGATCCCCCTCTGGCATGCCACTGTCCAGGTCATTGCACCCTTTAAACAACTTTAAAATCATTTTTCTGGCCAGAAATGTCTTTTTTAGCTTTTAAAATTCGCCTTCCCATTGAAGTCTATGGGGTTTGCGACGTTCGCGAACCGTTCGCATTTTTGACGCAAGTTCGCGAATATGTTCGCGAACTTTTTTTCCGACGTTCGCTACATCCCTAGTAAAGAGTGGCTGAAGTTTATCAGAGCACAAGTCACATGACTGGGGGTACCTGGGAAATGAACAATATGTCTATCCCCCTGTCAGATTTCAAAATTAAATATAAAATAATCTGTTTGCTCATTTGAGAAATGGATTCCAGTGCAAAATTCTGCTGGAGCAGCACTATTAACTGATTTATTTTGAAAAAAAACATGTTTTCCCGTGTTTGACTCTAGGGTGCCTATTGACTGCAGTTCAACAAAACACTTTCCCATTGACATCAACATTGTCATTTAAGAAGCTAGCCTCCACTACAGGCCACCAGAAAAGAAGATTTGACTGTAACTAGATCCTTACTTTAGCCAGCTACATCAGAGAGGGTCAATCTGGGTGACTTAGTTGCCTGTTAACAAAGTTTACAAGAAAATTAAGGGGCCGATTCATGAAGCTCGAGTGAAGGATTCGAATTGAAAAAACTTCGAATTTCGAAGTGTTTTTTGGGCTACTTCGACCATCGAATTGGCTACTTCGACCTTCGACTACGACTTCGACTACGAATCAAACGATTCGAACTAAAAATCGTTCGACTATTCGACCATTCGATAGTCGAAGTACTGTCTCTTTAAAAAAACTTCGACCCCCTACTTCGGCAGCTAAAAGCTACCGAAGTCAATGTTAGCCTATGGGGAAGGTCCCCATAGGCTTGCCTATGTTTTTTTGATCGAAGGATATTCCTTCGATCGTTGGATTAAAATCCTTCGAATCGTTCGACTCGAAGGATTTAATCGTTCGATCGAACGAATAATCCTTCGATCGTTCGATCGTAGGATTTGCGCTAAATCCTTCGACTTCGATATTCGAAGTCGAAGGATTTTAGTTCCTAGTCGACTATCGAGGGTTAATTAACCCTCGATATTTGACCCTTCATACATCTGCCCCTAATTGTTTAATATTATATAAATGTAATTGTTTACATTGCCCTTCACTTTACTGATGTTGATATGTATTGGATGTTAAATTTGTTAATAAACAAGCTGCAACCTTTTTTTCACCCAAATATCTCATATGGTCTGCTGTGTTATCTTAAGGAAGGGGGGGGAGCTTGGTGTTGTTGGGAGGGGCCATCAGATTGGCGCTGCCCCTGTCATGTTCTGAATAAAGATTTACGTAAGGCCAAAAAGGTATTTCTGGAAGTAAGAGTCCGGTATTATGGCATCCCTTCTGTACACTAGATTTCCCACTGTTTCCCTATGTTAGTATTTTATAGGTCGACAAGAATTGTATTTCTTATTGATTGCTTAGCCTTACGTCCACTTGATATTATTGACACGTGAATGCTCTAGAAAGCATCTGTTGCATCTTATTTCAGGTAATATGATAGTTAGGTAAAACATGCAAATACAATATGCATTAGGAAGATATGCCTGCTCTGTTAATGTATGAACATAAAACAACTTGTGCTAATCAAGAAACTGTAGGCAGCTAAAATAATTAGTGGAGAGTGGATGTTTTTGTTAGATTATCACTTCGTTTATGATCGTTTTTAAAGCCTTTGACACCATTTATTAGCTTGCTCATAAAACATGTCTAGCATTGTCAGGGTTTTTAGTTTCTAATAAAATCCTGCCCCTAGCTAGAGAACTTAAACCAAGAAAGAAATGAGCAGTCAATGCAGCCAGTTTATCAAACATTGTAACTGGGTACACACCACGGGCTTCTTTGAATAACGACACTTTAATCTCCTTATATGAATTTGTAGAACGTCTAGGTAAATACAACATATCACAGCAGAACTACTATTTAAATTCAGTGCAACAATGACAATAAGCACAGGTGAACCTTTTGGTTGCAGATCATAATGAGGGGATTCTTAAACCCCTTGTTCTTTTTGGGTTATCTTCAGTGTCGGACTGGCCCAACAGTATATGAGGAAAATTCCCAGTGGGCCTTTTTGCTTGTAACCATTTGGTCTATATTATGGTCATTCCCTATTTGGGAAGGGGCTTAATAATGGAAGAATAGTGTATAGTATGTAGATATGAACGATTAGGAGAATAATGAGGTTGAGTGAAGAAGGGATGAATAAAAGTTTGGAAAGTGGGCCCACGTTCTAAGGTTTACTGGTGGGCCCTTGGCATCCCAGTCCAACACTGGGTGTCTTCAACAAATTAGTTTCATCATGTTTTGCAAGGTGGGACTTCTTTTTCATAAAGGTTTTGCCAATGGCATAACTAGAGTGTGCAGGCCCCTCTGCAAAGAAATCTTCAGAGGGGCCCAGCACACACCAATCCCCATCCTTTGCTCCACCCACTTCCCATCCCGCCTTCGCCCCGGCCACACGCTGCCCCGACTTCACCCACTCCCCCTTCCTCACCGCAGGTAAGAGAGGAGCTGGGGAGGAGTTTACTATTAACTATAGATAGGGTTGGCACCTTTTCACCCGGTGGAGACGTCTGGGGCATGGCTATGATGCGGCGATCGGTGATTGACTGATCGCAGTGTCAATCATGGGGAATCCTGCAATCCTGCCCGCTTTTCCTAATTTGGAAAACTGGGCAGGAAGCTTTGACCCTGGCAGCCCTTCAAAATACTGGACTGTCTGGGTCAAAACCGGAGAGGTGGCAACCCTAGCTATAGAGGAAGCAGACCCCACAGTCCAGGCCTCCCTGTGACTGTGGGGTCGTCTCCTTTATAGTTACTCCACTGGGTTTTGCATAACTAACAGTGGATCATTGGTTAGCATTGGTTAGTATTTTACCAGCCTGGCCGGTGAAAATGATTGTTGATCCCAATGTTATTAATAAGGAAAAAAGATAAATATATAGGAAGGCCGGTATTTTTTTCCAGAAAAAGTGGCAACCTTATTAGCAATGCTACATTGAGGTGCTGAGGTTCTGAAGTCCATTATAATCTAGGCACTACTTGCAAGGAACCTGCATTTCCCTCTACTTAAATGTAGGTTAATTGACTCCCATAAGTATTGAACCTAACATATAATCTTAGATTTGATTGCACGCTTCACCGTACTGGGAATGCTGACGAACAATTGGTGTTAAGCACCCCGTATGTGTGCCAGTACTATATAAACCAAAGATAATATGCATATTCAAATTTATAGAGATGAGTAGGAGATGTAATTTTTGTATGTGACAATTAACCACTAATTTAGTGCTCACTTTGAGCTGCCATCTTTGGTGTTGCGGTTAACTCGCTGCTTTAAGTCTCTAAAGCATCATTGCAAAAAATGGCATTTGCAATAAAAAATTAATTCAAGGAATGATTCAACTGTAGGCGAGAGAAGGCGAGCGAAGCTTCCTCCAAGATTCTTGTATCATATGTCCCACTTGATTACATGTATTACCCCGGATTAGATACTTTTCAGTCTTTATAAAGCATTTTTGTGAAAGTTCATCTTCAGGAGCCCTATAATCCTTACTTTAAACCACAAGCAAGGCTGAAATGGAGTGCAAAAGTTTAGGTTGTCAATATTAAACGCTATTCCATTGACTAGGAAAGGCCATTCAATACCAATCTCTCCAACCCATGTATTTATTATGACTAACAATGTACACTTTTTAAAGTGACCATATGCAAGTATAATCGTCTCTTTTACCTTTCAACAGGACAGAATTAAGTGAAGGTGTCTTTGGACTACTAAAGGTCATCTAATGGTGCAATGGCAGTCTCCAGGAATTCTTAGTCTGCACCATCATTCATTTATATTGCTCTTTTGCTGAACTGCACATGATGGATTTAACTTGACTTTCAACACTGGTCTTCCTCGGCAGGAGCATAGCAAATCTGCAGGACACACTTCTTCTGTGAAATGTCCCAGTGATTCCCCATATGGGGCTTTGAGACAAACTAAGAATTACCTTTAAAATCCCTTACACAGACATTTCTCTTATAAAAGCTCTTCTTTGCGTGTGTGTATTTCTATAAAGAATATATGGGCCAAATATAGCACTGACTTATGTAAACTGACTTATTTGTTGGAAAAAAACAGTAAGTCCTTTGTCAGATGTAATTGTTCCAGATCTGAATAGGGTATTACTGGCGCTTCCAGATGAGTATTTACCTGAAAGAGAAGCAGCTGTAGGCATGTTGACGACTGAGGTTCTATCTATGAAAACCATGCCATTAAAATACAATAGGACCTTGGTTTTTGGATAGAATTCTATGTATTCTCTTTGATTTTCTGGGCTTTTATTGACCAAGATGGTTAAAGTGCACCCTACCCACCATGAACCTGAAGTTTCTCATTGCATTCTGTAGTTCTTCAATAAAGTTTGTCCAACCATAACTTCAAATTGTTTGTCACTGTTAAGTCATCTTTTTCTTGGCCAAATCATAAAAGGTCAGTGAGATAAAGGGGCAGGATAATGATGCAGTAGAGGCTACATATTCAGTTGTACACCAGACAGAAAATAAAAACAAGCCTCCAAGTCTCATAACTGACATTCAAACTGCACCCCACCCCCTTTAAGAGAAGGAAAGGTTTAAATTAAGTAAGCTTTATCTGAAATGTCTATATGAATACACTAGTAAACCCCCAAAGTAATGCTGCTCAGAGTTCTGTGTCAGAAGAAACACGTCATTTTTTTCCTTCTATTGTGTACACATGGGCTTCTGTATCAGACTTCCTGTTTTCAGCATAAACCTCCAGGGCTAGGGTTTGAGCATGCTCAGTTTGCTTCTCCCTCTCTCCCTTCTCCCCTCCCTGCTGTAATCTGAGCTCTGAGCTATGAGTGAACAGGGAAAGACTCAGGCAGAAAGTGATGTCACAGCAAGCTAATATGGCAGCTGATATCCAAAACATCAGTGTGTTATTACTCAGGTGTGGAAAAGCATTCGAAAGTAAAAATAAAACTGGCTTTCTAGCTTGCACTATTGTGACTAATCTATTGGCAATATACCACTTTGGTAGCTATCCTTCTCCTTTAAGGTCCACCTATGGGGTCTAGAGGGAATATAATAACCAGTATAATGTTTGCTGCTCATCTAGTAACATATAGCATCCAATCGAAAGTAGTGATGAGCTAATCTGACCCATTTTGCTTTGCTGAAAAATTAGCGAAACTGCTGAAAAACTAGCAAAAACCGTGAAAAAAAACATTGAAGTCAATAGGTGACAAATTTTTTCACATTCGGCAATTTTTCTTATGTGCACCAGTTTTTTTTTTACGTGTTCCCTTTTTTTCACTCCAAATACACTTAAGTCAAAGGGTGTTTTTTCTTGTGGTGACTATTTTGTCTTGGCGACTTTTTGTTCAAATGCATTTCAGTCAATGTCAATGTTTTTCTCAGCTTTTTTTCTCACTCCAAATGCATTAAAGTCAATGGGCGACTTTTTTCGATGGTGAAATTTCGCTGCGAATCCATGCCTGGCGAAAAAATTCGCTCATCTCTAATTAGAAGGTAAAATTTACTTTTTAAAAATAATATCAATTGCTGTGAGTTAGTAAATATCAAGAAAATTTAGACTTTTCATTACATTACCCCAATAGTCTGCTAACCACCTGTCTGCTAACCACCTTTCTTAAAAAAAAAAAAATTATGTCGCAGCAGGAAAAAATTTATGGCATGAGAAAATAAACTCATATTCTATGTCCTAGATAAATGGTGAAACATTTACTTTATCAATATGATTTGACAGAAATTGACAGTATAATAAAAGGGAATAGGATGCACCATGCTGAAAAAGACTTCTATTATTATTTAAAGCGATGGTGGTAGTGATGGGTGAATCTGTGCTCTTTCGCGTTGCCGAAAAGCGACACTATTATATGCGTGACTATTGTGTCCAAATGCATTAAAGTCAATGGGTGTCTGAATAATTTTGACTTGCTACAATTTTATGCATGCGACAATTTTGTCAATTTCTTTCTGATGCGGCGTATTTTTCGCCAACAAATTTTTGCCCCAGTTTTGTGAATTGTTTACTATATGGTGGCTTTGGGTACACTACATTTCTTTACACCATGAAAGTAATATACAATTTTGTTTGAAGCACAGAAGGAGTGGAAAAGGACAAATAGAAAAGCTGTGTTTTGTGCCTATTCTAGTACATGCTTTAATATTAATGTGAGCAGTTCCCCTTCCATTGCTCAGATTTTTTTTGTGTCAATTTCTCAATAAACCGTGCATTCATTTTTCTAATCATTCTGATTATTTTTCAAGTGCTACTTCTAAAGAATCCATTTAATTGCAGAATAGCCCATTTTCTGCTGAGAGATGGGGAAAAAGTGTTCTGGAAAGAAATCCCTTTCGAGAGAGACCTCAAACCTTTAATGATTGAAATAAAAGAGATTTATGACAAATAAAAAAAGAGAGCAAGCATAGCTGGGTAGCAGACACTTCTTCTGTTTATTAGAGTCCAGGTAGTTGAAGAAAACAAAGGCTATCTGCAAGGAAGCAGAGTATTCTGTACTGCACTGTTAATTAAATCTAACTTGGATACTGTTCTATGGAGAGCAGACAGTAGCTAGAAGAAGATGGTAATGTGGATTTTAAATATTTATTATAATGCAGGTAGGTTATAAAAACAGATATTCTCCCTTTCAGCACTCTATATTGTCAGATTTAGAGGTTGTACTCTGAGTGATTTGCCAGCAGTTGTCAGGGAATGTAAAGCTATCTATCACTCTCCCGTCAAAGGATCCTGTCAGACAGTAAAACGTTATACTGTTGATTTATTAAACATGAGTGAAAAAGTAAAATTCCCCTTCATCTTCTAAATATTGTCTGGCCCCCTTAGATCTCAACACCTGTTGTTGAAAGCAGTAAGTGATTTTTTTTGTGTGTGTGTGTCTGAGATAAAAATATTTTCTTAGCCTGGTAGGAGTCAGTGCGAGAAGAGCTTTCAAGGTATCTGGTTAAAAACGAAATGTTTGTCTGAGATATGATATCTGTGCAACATTGGGCAAGTTATTTTATCTCTATAGCCATAGCATACCTTCTACAGCAGGAGACTCCAAGCCATAATCATCATGTATTTATACTGCATTAGCACATTACCCAATAATTTATATTCATTTATGAACAAACACGGGTGTTACAGTTACAGTATTTAAATAGGTTTAGAGGGCCCTGCTCTTATGAGCCAATGTTTTGAAAAAGAGCAAAGTTGACGAGGCCTAAGTGAATACTATTGCATGTCACAAAAAACTTGCACTCAATGAAATCGTATTTCGCAATGGCTAAATAGGTGGAGAGTAGAGATGGGTGAATACATTTGGCAGACACAAATACGCAGCGAATTTCTGCTTTTTGCTACAAGCGAATTAATTCACAAAACTGCCGCGACAATTTGCTGCCGAAAACTCTGCCCGCATCAAAAAAATTGACGCATAAAAATTGTTGCCCGTCAAAATTATTCGGACACCCATTGACTTTGATTTCGCTAAAAGGCCCAGTTGTTCCATCAACGTTTGCAATGGTTGCTGATTTTTAAGCTGTTTATACAATTAAATATTAGCTCGCCTAACATGATGGACCAAAGTTGGGGGATCAGATTGTTGGGTTCAGTGTCCAATGAGCAAGGACCCCATCAACGCATTGCCTACATGAGCCAAGGGCTGCTTAATCAGTTTCTAAGTATAAAGCTCCGTAAGTAGATATTTTGGTGATTTTTAGCGCGTCTAGTTTTATTTTTTACCCAGAAAAGCACCTGGGTTTGATTGCTAGCTGAAGTATGTATGGCCTTAGTGAAAAGGCTCCTTATTTAAAAGTGTTTGCCTTAATTGGTTCTTTAATATTTACAATGTAGCACAAATATATATCATGTTTATACACTATTTAGAGTCATCTATTTACTGCACAGTGTAATGTCAAACACAATGTCCATGTTTTTTACCAACAATGCAGCACCTCCCTCCCTCAATTCAAGCCTCATTCCAGTCACCAGGGGAAGTCATTCACAGGTGATGCATTAAAATGACACTGTGCCGGCAATCGGACACAACTGCAGCTTTTGTTTCCAGGATGGCTTCATTTTTGCAGTTTAATGTTAGAATGATGTATGTACCTGATTCATTTGGCTCAACTGTGCTGTGGCAATTGATGTTTATTGACATGGAATTAAATTGGGTATTAGAAGGATGAAATGGTAACAGATTGGAGTGAATCTGTCCTTGACAAGGGGACTCCTCAACCGACCCTTCGCTTTCAGCCATCCTACTGAACCCCATTGTTCTGTACCTTAATGAAACACCAGGAGCCAGAAATGGTGTAAAATGGCCAAAGCATTTATTCACATTTTATCAAATAAATAGGACCTTGCCAGCCTCACCCAAGGCAATATTCAAAGGCAGAATTACATAAGAGTACTATTGTATAGGTGCCCATACATGGAGAGATCCGCTCGTTTGGCGATGTCGCCAAACGAGCGGATCTCCCTCCGATTTGCCCACCTTGAGGTGGGCAATTTCGGGCTGATCCGATTGTGGGCCCTAGGGCCCAACGATCGAATTCTAGCGAACGCAAACGGGCGGTCGGATTGCGGGACCGCATCAACGAACAGATGCGGCCACGATCCGACGGGATTTTTAATCCCATCCGATCGAGATCTGGCCGACTTTCGGACAGATCTCGATCGGGGAAGCCCGTCGGGGGGCCCCATACACGGGCCAATAAGCTGCCAACTCGGTCTGTGGGCATCTTTTACTGGCCCGTGTATGGCCACCTTAAGTCATTATATCCGCCACTGAGTATTAAGCTGCCTCTAACTACAGAGAGGATGGCCCCCAAATCTGTGAACAGCAGTAGCTGCATCTCCCACCATGAGAGAAGTTCAGCAGCCCTGCTGGCGGCCCTGAATCTGCAGTGTCTTGGTGATAGGATGCAATGTGATGATGTCAGTGCTCTGTCATGGGTGCCGCCATCTTGACAAAGTGGAACTCACTGCAAAGTGGCAGTACTCACAGGTGTTGGGTGCTTCAGTAACTGCATGAATAACTTTATGTCCCTCATCCATAACTGCTTCATATATGTTTGAGGTCAATAAAAGGAGATTATTGTAGAAACCATTAACAATCATTTTCTGTTTGCCATAGAGATTATAGAAAATATAGTGATGACAGTTCCCTGCTTTTCAATTAAATTAAAGAAATGAATATAAATGTCACATACTTTGCCTTGTTTTCCTGAAATAGACAGAGTTGGGTGAAAACACATCCTACGTACTGTAATAACCTTCTAAAGTCCTTATTAGGTCCACATGTAGCATGCTTGATTTTATCCTATACCCCAGACAGCTATGAATAAAGCTCTATGAAGGATCTGTCTGTTTAATACACCATTCCCTGTTCCCAACACACTCTGCAATTCATCTAGGGCTCAAATTGTTATTACTTAATGCCTATCTGAGGATGACGCATAATTGGCCACGTTCTTGGTCTTAGCTATACCTGCACGGCTGGGTTCTATCAATTACTTAGGATGGAGTCTGTGTCTGATTGAGTTTATGTAGAGCAGGGACAAAATGACAAATTATTCAATAGTGAAAGGTGGTATCCGAATCAGACCTGCTTATTTGCTTTCTCGCCGTTTATACATGGGCTCCTGTGAGCTGTGTATCCAGTGTCTGAAATCTTGGAGTCATAGTACATTAGTAACTTATTTCCATGTCCAAAGTGTTAGGCTTATTAACCACTTTTTCTGGGAAGTTAAGGAGCTTACATTTTAGTGGAAGAATTAAAATAAAAAACATTGTACAGTTTTTATTATGTGATTATCTTCATACAGGTATGAAACTTATTATACAGAATGCTCTGGACCAGGGGTTTTCTGAGTAAGGGATCTTTCTCTTATATGGACCTCCATACCTTTAGTCTGCTAAATATCATTTAAACATGAAATAAACCCAATAGGATTGTTTTGCCTCCAATTGGGATTCATTATATCTCAGTTGGGATTGATTATGAGTTTTTAATACTACAGAGAAAAAAGATATAATAACAAATTTTGAATTATTTCAAACCCAGTGAGAGATGGCTGTTCTGTAATTCAGAGTTTTCTGAATAACAGGTTTCTGGATAATGGATTCCATGTCTGTAATGTATTTTGTTAACTACTTCAGCTTGAATTCAAAAGAAAGCCCTAATATTAGGTACCAAGAGTGGTCAGTGTGTGTCATGCAAGATTCTTCCCAACCAGTATCTTTGTAAAATATTTTGATTGGTTTATCCATTGGACAGGTAGGAAAATTTTGTTTAGGATGACAAAAAGGAGCAGTAATATCATTATGATTATTTTGAATCTGACTTTAACAACACAGCAATCTCTACATTACAAAAGCAAATAAAGTTCTGTCTTGCATAAAAAAGGGCATTAA
The DNA here is from genome assembly GCF_017654675.1 of Xenopus laevis. Taxonomy (NCBI): domain Eukaryota; kingdom Metazoa; phylum Chordata; class Amphibia; order Anura; family Pipidae; genus Xenopus; species Xenopus laevis. Next base: position 92,967,583 of record NC_054388.1, read on the forward strand.
CTCAGGGATGAAAACATAATTATGCCTCTTTATAGGTCCCTGGTAAGGCCTTATCTGGAGTATGCAGTGCAGTTTTGGACTCCAGTCCTTAAGATGAATATAAATGAGCTAGAGAGACTGCAGAGACTAAGTGCAACTAAACTGGTTAGAGGGATGGAAGACTTAAATTATGAGGGGAGACTGTCAAGGTTGGGGTTGTTCTTCTCTGGAAAAAAGGCGCTTGCGAGGGGACATGATTACACTTTACAAGTACATTAGAGGACATTATAGACAAATAGCAGGGGACCTTTTTACCCATAAAGTGGATCACCGTACCAGAGGCCTCCCCTTTAGACTAGAAGAAAAGAACTTTCATTTGAAGCAACGTAGGGGGTTCTTCACAGTCAGGACAGTGAGGTTGTGGAATGCACTGCCGGGTGATGTTGTGATGCTGATTCAGTTAATGCCTTTAAGAATGGCTTGGATGATTTTTTGGACAGACATAATATCAAAGGCTATTGTGATACTAAGCTCTATAGTTAGTATAGGTATGGGTATATAGAATTTAATTAGAAGTAGGGAGGGGTGTGTGTATGGATGCTGGGTTTTCATTTGGATGGGTTGAACTTGATGGTCTTTTTTCAACCTGATTTAACTATGTAACTATGTAACTATCTAGGACTTGTTTAGCAATGTGTTTTGTTTAGCAATATTTGTCAGTAGCAATATTGTTTAGTCAAGTAACATTTACTGTGATGTTGAACCTAAAAGTGCCCTCACCACTACAACATGCAGATGAGGCATTCAATCTACATACACTAAAAATGGCAAACACTAATCTCAGATACCATATGATCTGACCTCCAACTGTGTATCTATAGCTCTAGAATGTTACTGTGCACCTAGTGTACTGGTATTTTACATAAATAACAAACTGTTCCCAAACTGTGAGGTTGCCCCACCCCTGGGATACTTGAAGCAATGGCAGGGGGGCTCAGCCTGAAGGCCAGTTAGTGTGAGGACTGGCAAGAATGGCCATTTGATCTCCTACATAAACCTCCATATAAGTCCAACTTGAGCATCAGAGGGTGAGATTTGGAGTAAATATAAATGTGCTGTCCTAGATAGTCTAGAATTCTTGAACGATACACCAATTATTTCCTATATTATAATTTAATGAGGTCCTGGCCAAAAGGTTGGACCTTTAGGGGAGGCTAGAATTGAAAATCTAAGGAAACCAATGACTTAGACGGAAAGGAATAAATTCATTAAAATATTAAAAGATACATGGCCTATACAGTAAATTTCCTTCCCAAGGTAGTTCTGTTAAGGAGAGGACATCCAAAGAAAATGGACAATGAAATGATGGAATATACTACTAACATGGTTGGTAGTTAGTGATTCAGTATTTCAGGAGTATTGGTGATTTTTTTAAACAAAATAGTTGAAATAGAGATTTTGATTATTTGCAAAAAAATATACCATAAAATGATGCCCATACACTTTAATGGGTGAAAAAATGTGTTACACATCAAAAAAAAAAATTGTCATGCATTTCGTCTTATTTTTGGTGAAGAAAAATGGGTCAGATTCACCCATCACTACTCAATATTATTCGACTGGCTGTTGAGCTGTTTATTTTTTTCTTCTTGTGGATCAGCTTGTAGATGGGTGACCCAAGTGATTAGCTAATCATAAATTGGATCATAAGTGTCTGTAAGGCTTATCAGGGGGCGATCCTGGTCCTTCCGCCACCTGAGGCAGAAATTCAGCTCTTAAATTCTCAGCTCGTCTTATTGGTGAAGCACCCCTGAGGCTTATTTGCATATGCACCCGAACCAGAGCCAGACACTGGTGTCTGCTATCAACTATAATTGTTCAGTAAATTGTTCACCTGCACTCCTGTATAGGGATGTAGCGAACGTCGGAAAAAAAGTTCGCGAACATATTCGCGAACTTGCGCAAAAATGCGAGCGGTTCGCGAACGGTTCGCGAACCCCATAGACTTCAATGGGAAGGCGAACTTTAACATCTAGAAAAGACATTTCTGGCCAGAAAAATGATTTTAAAGTTGTTTAAAGGGTGCAACGACCTGGACAGTGGCATGCCAGAGGGGGATCAAGGGCAAAAATGTATCTGAAAAATCTGCCTGTGTGTGCTTGGAAGAGATAGTGTAGGGGGAGAGCTGTTAGGATGTGAACAAGGTCACACAGCTCGATGGCGGGTTGAAGAAAACAGTGTGCAAATAATGCCTACAAGGCCAACGTATACACTACTACAGCGGTGGATACGGATTACGTAAAATATATTATGGCTGCTTGAAAAAAGTGACTCCGGTGTTTTTTCTGGAGACGGTAATATTATGGATATTTAGACAGAATGTGAACAAGGTCACACAGCTCGATGGCGGGTTGAAGAAAACAGTGTGCAAATAATGCCTACAGGGCAAATAATGCCTAAAAGGTCAACTTATACACTACTACAGCGGTAGTAAAATAAAAAAAGTAAAATAAAAAAAAATGAATATTAAAAAAAAAAAATTAAAGTTGGTGCTGCTGAACTACTAGGAGCAGCAGATTAGCACACCAGTCCCACTCCCCAACACTGCTAGACTAATAGCACTGGGCTCTTATAGTAGTAGTAGTAGTAGTAGTAGTAAAACAACAAAAAATAAATAAAAGCAGTCCTTACAAGGACTACTGTTATTGCAGCAGTCAGCAGATGAGATCAGAAGCAGGACAGCTGCCCACTGCAGCTACATACAGAGCACTGCAGTAGAAGGTAGATTACTAGCCAGCAAAGCTACCTAAGCTTAAATGTCCCTCAAACCCCTGCAGACTTCTGTCCCTCCAATAACAGAGCAGTATCAAAACGATTACTAGCCAGCAAACTTTCAACTGTCCCTGAAATCACTAACAGGCAGCAGCTCTCTCCCTACACTATCTCTTCAGCACACACAGGCAGAGTGAAAAAACGCTGCAGGGCTTCGGTTTTTATAGGGAAGGGGAGTGGTCCAGGGGAGAGCTTCCTGATTGGCTGCCATGTACCTGCTGGTCTGGGGTGAGAGGGCAAAAAAAAGCGCCAACAATGGCGAACCCAAAATGGCGAACGTCGCGCGACGTTCGCGAACTTCCGGCGAGCGCGAACACCCGATGTTCGCGCGAACAAGTTCGCCGGCGAACAGTTCGCGACATCTCTACTCCTGTACTTCTCGTCCTTTAAGACCCAGCTACTGGTAAGTAAAAGTATTTTATTTAAGACGTAACATAATAATCCTTTTCATCTTCAGAGGCTCTGTCGCTGATCCAGTGATTAGCTGTAATAGAAACGTTTAATTTTTTCAGATTATATTGAGTGTTTCAAATGGAGGGGTTATGACTTTCCTTGCTGAACGCAGAGGCAAGGACAGGTTATCTGGTGAAAGAGGAACATCAGCAATGCACCGTGTCCTAATTCTGATGAGCAGAGCTGATAGATATTTAAAGCATTACCAGTCATCAAATGAAGTCTGCAGATTCATATTGATACTCAATAAGGAGGCAGCAGGTTTAATGACGATTTGTAACACTCTTAAGGTGGCTCCTCATGCTGTCTAATAAGAGAAGAGGACGTATTTATTGTCATTAGAGATACAGTAGCCCCAGCTGCATTCAGTCACAAAGGAATTATTTCACTGGCAATGTATATAAAACATCTATTATTTAATAAGAGGGCACAGTTTGTATAACAAGATCACTAGGCCCTTTGCTCCATGCGCCAGATGTACTACATTTAACTAAAAACATGGCTGTGCTCAGGATCTCTTATCCAGCAGAGGATGGTGAAGAAAAAGTTTGGCAAGTTTCTGAATTCTGCAGAATTTGTTCACTACTCTACAGAATATGTCTTGGTACTGTATGAAACCTTTTGCCAAAAAGTGATTATAATGCAGAGCGTCATCTCATCATTGTTTGTATGAATTGAAAGGGGATCATACTAAATTCTGACTTCCAAGCTTCTACTCAATTAATAGGAAAAATAAAGCACTATCAATAAAATTCTAAGTTTAAGAGAAACAGAACAAACATTTTTAGAAACTGACTGTCGATATAATACTAAAATAAATTGTAAGGAAATCTACTTTATAATAAACACTTCCTCCTTTTTTATTCTCTTCTGTGCCACCGGCCACTATAAAGTTAGGGGGAGGAGAATAAAGCTATTACCCAGGACAATATACAGTAGTTATATAGTAATGATGGTGCAATATAACAGTGATTAATAAAAAAAACAGGTAGGTGCACAACAAGATGTGCTCATTTCTTTCAATTGTATTAATAAACTGCAATATAATCTGGTAATAGGTGGTTTATATAAAACTAACAGAATAATCAATCAATGAATCAAAATGTAAGTATTAAATTGGCCCTTTCAGCCTTAGCAAATCATGCAGTATGAGTTAATATAGAGATGACCCGTACCCTTGAGCAATTTATTAGTTGGTTTATGCCACCAAATAAGAAAGTGTAACTCCAGTACTAGGATACTAAAACAATGAACTGCTGAGAAATTAAATGATAAGCTCCTTCTGGTCATGGGAACTGTCAGTGCAAGATGAATGTCTGTAATCAAGTACGAGCTTATTGGGATCTCCTACTGATCAGATCTGCTGAAGGATTACCTTCTTTTGTTTCAAGAATGGATGGAATAAGAATCTTAAAACAGGATGTTTGGGACCCTGTAATTACTTCTGGACTACAAGTATTTTATTCTGCCTACGATAGCATTCCTTGGAGAAGAATGAATCCATTAGACAGTCCATATGCAAAGATGCAACTACCAATATGAAAGATGTATCATAGAAATTATATGAACATCTACAGGAATATGTAAACCTATCAAGAGGCAGTTTGGCTAGACTGATTAAGAGAAACCTGATAGCTCCTAGGGGCCGATTCACTAAATTCGAGTGAAGGATTCGAAGTAAAAAAACTTCGAATTTCGAAGTATTTTTTTGGGCTACTTTGACCATCGAATGGCCTACTTCGACCTTCGACTACGACTTCGAATCGAAGGATTCGAACTAAAAATCCTGCGACTATTCGACCATTCGATAGTCGAAGTACTGTCTCTTTAAAAAAACTTCGACCCCCTAGTTCGGCAGCTAAAAGCTACCGAAGTCAATGTTAGCCTATGGGGAACTTCCCCATAGGCTTTCCTAAGTTTTTTTGATCGAAGGATATTCCTTCGATCAAAAGATTTGCACTAAATCCTTCGACTTCGATATTCGAAGTCGAAGGATTTAAATTCCTAGTCGAATATCGAGGGTTAATTACCCCTCGATATTCGACCCTTAGTGAATCAGCCCCCTAGTGATCTAGGTCATTGAGTCTTTTATTGGAATAAATACCATTGCCCAGAGAGGGCAACAATAGCATGTCCTTCATACATCTGAGTTCTCTTTCTCCCCTCTTTCTCTTTTGGAGAAAATTCTAAGTTTTATGAGATTATTTAACAAGAGGGCAAAGCTTGCAAAGCAAGGCCAATACTGTAATAAAAATAAATAGGATACAATTGCAGTTAATTAACATATATCAGCAGAAAATGTAAAAATAGTTATATACTGTAATGTGCTCACAATTACCTACCAGATCTTTCTAATTGCCCAGAAATTCTACAGATGTTGTTCTGTTTTTCTCATTTTTTTTTTTTTTTTTTTGTATTCTATGCCTCCCATCTCTGGGGAAATAGCTTTAATACGCTGTGCTGTAGACTTTCCCATTTCATGGTGGATGGTTTGGCCAATATCCATGTGTGGCCTGTGGTTAGCAATGAAAATGATCCCAAATGGTGCTCCAACCATTCGTAAGTGTGTGTGGGGTACATCTTCTTAAAAGAAAACGTGAAAAATTGTTTGTGGTGGGTCAAAACACATATATAAGGCTCTTTTGAGATATTAATGCACTGCTATATTGAAGAACTGCAAAATCACACAGGGAAGGCAATAAGTAAATGGCTTCCTTGCCCATCTGGCTGATGCTCAAGTTTTGGACTTTCTGTACAGCTTGAAAGTGAAAGTTACTGTTGTGTAATGCCTGCATGACTCTGCTAATAAAGCACTGATATACTCTACTCATCCTTGGCTACCCAAAACATAACAGCATGGGTACAGGGGGCATTTACATGTCCCCACCAACACACATCTCATGAATACAGCACTACCAAACATACATAGCACTGTATTCATGATCACATGCAGTACTTTCCACTTTTGCAATCCAGACAAGTATGCAAAAAACATGGTAGTTTGCCTCATTTTTTGCACTTTCCACCTCTGCCCAGTACGTACTTTGTGTAGGAATAAGCAGCATTTGGACTGATGTTTTCCCAGAGTAAAATATTAAAATCGCTGCTAGCACTTTGCAAATCAGATTCCAGAATAAATCACAGAGGGAATATAATTGACCACAGTCAATGATATCTGGAATATATATCTGGAATATATATATATATATATATATATATATATATAGCAGCACTTCTAGTGGAAAGTCTGCAAAAACACTAATCCTCTTTATTTATACCTAATCTGTGCATGCAGAATGTGTAAATGTTCCATGATGAATGCCTGCAAGGCCCATGAGAACAGTTCCACTTGCTTCTGTGGTTCCAGTAATTTCTGGTGTCCCTATGCAGCACAAACTATTTACTGGCTAGAGACGGAGGTGTGGTGTTTACACTTCTGTAGCTCATTTTCTGATCAGAATAATACCGTTCTCATCCTGAATAAATATAAAATAAATGACCTTCCACGAGCAGCTTGTTATATGTAGATACCAATCAACGCATACATACACTAAAATGGGATTTTTACATTTGCTCTCTTTAATCCGTGACCCCTAACATGCTGGGCTACAAAAGCTATGTATAATACTGTGTTTTGAAAATGGTTTAAAAAAGCAGTATAAAATAAAAGGCACATACTATATGTATAAAAATATAAATATAGATAGAGAGATATAGATATATATATAGATATATGTAAATGTATATAAATAATACACAACATGATTATCCTGTAAATCCTGTAAATTACATCTTTATAAATGATGCTTAGTGATGTCATCAGTTATAATCTGTGCTGAGTGATGTCATTTTCCTGAAACTTGTGTATTGTAATAAATAATATACGCCTTATTGTAAAATATGAGGATATCAAAGGGCACCTCAGCCTTTGCCCTTGTGCCGGTGTATATATATATTTATATATTAAAACCATGCATTACATTTGCAGGAGTCATCCATTACAAATAGTTGGTGACGGGTGAATTTGGGGCGTTTCGCTTTGCCGAAAAATTTGCGAATTTCCCACGAAATTGGCAAAACAGCAAAAAATTCACGAAAACGGCTCCGGCGTCTCATTTTTGATGTCGGCGTCAGTTTTTGACTAAATTGCGCCAGGGTCCGTTTTTTGGATGCCGCGAAATTTTCGCAGGCGAATTTTCATGGCAGTTTCGCAAATTTATTCACCGCGGGAATTTGCACCGAATTCGCGCCTGGCGAATAAATCCGCCCATTACTACAAATAGTTAATTGACTCAGAAAATGATCCCATTATTTTACACCACCTAAGACCTGGTATAACTCATTTAAGTCAATGGGAGTGTTGAGGCAGAGAAGAATTTCTGGTATGAAAAGTGGTGGGGAAAAAAAAGCTGTGTAAATGCTGTACTTATTCTGCTTTTCTATTTTCTCTAGGAATTGTACCCTGGACTAGGGATACCCATAAAACCATTACACAGCTGAATAAATAATCAAGAATTTAGACAGCATTCAATATTATTATTGTGGCGTGTTACGCAGGTTTATGAATATTCACCTACTGTATGTGCTACAAGCCTCAATGAACCTGACACGACTAGTGTTACTATAACCCTGTTCAGTATATCACAGGGGCCCCCCAATATTACCTTTGTACTAGACCCCAAAATAAAAGAAAATGGAATTCTGACGGTGACCAGTGACCATTTAGCAAACCAGAGAAAAATGTGAAGATGAAGTCCCCCTGATTACCATGTTAGAGGGACTTCAAATCCCATCAACCATCACTTCACAATGGAACAAACTGAGGGAGGGGTCACGTGACACTGTGAGTCTAATGGGGAGTTAGGAAATGGTTTGTACGATTCAGACATAGAATATTACGGTTTCCTTTCAATCTGTGGAATCGGGTAAGTCTATGTAAAAAAATACAATTATAATTATAGTTGGAAGTTCAAAAGGTGTTTATGAAACTTTTCTACAAAAAACACAACTGAATGAGCTCATGTCAAAAATAGGGGTATATTGTACCTTTCAAAAACTTGATGGAGCAGGCACTCAATGAATGCAATCTTCCACCAGGCAAATAAATATCAAAGTGAAGTTTATTGTGTCCACAGCCTTACGCGTTTCGTGATAAACACTTAATCATAGGCTCATAGGCATATTGTACCTTTAAATCTTTCCCAATGCCTGTACTCCTGGTGCGTTTAATTCTTATCCTTATCACTCTTATGTCCATCTCCATTTTTCTTGTTAACATTCTTAATGGGTCCTGTTCACATTTGGCGAATTAAGGATTCTCCGAATCTACTATTTTAGGATTTGGCCGAATCCCAGCCAGTAACGTAAATATACCCTTGCAGCTGGGCCCCCTGCTGAGCTAATTTTTTGCTGCGGTTTTACATGTGCGAGAACCAGCGGCATGTCCTGAGGGGGTGCAAGCCCTGGTTCAGTCGTACCCCTGGCAGTTCCATCACTGCCAAATCCTTAAAAAAGATCTGTCCGAATACCGAATCTAATAAAATGCATATTAGGGAAATGAGGGGCAAAATAAAACCGCAGGCTGGGCGCACGGTTAAATATGTTTTCACTTCCATGTTGTGTGACGAAAAGTCACATGATTTTTAGGATTCAGATTTGGCTGAATTTTGCCAAATCCCGAACCTAATCCTGAATTTGATGCATCTTTAATCACCTATAAAGGTGTCTACGTACAATATTTTCACACAAAATTGGAGTGCTCACCTCAGACAATTTTCCTTTCGGATCAGGTGCTTCTAGCAGTATTCGATCACGCCTGCCACGGATCCAAACTTCAATTGTAGAAATCCAATATACTGCAGCACACTATAACTTGTGTAAATATAAAGGTGTACATTATTTGGCTCAAATACGAGCAGACATGTGGCCACATGTCTGCTCGTATTTGAGCCAAATAAAGTACACCTTTATATTTACACAAGTTATAGTGTGCTGCAGTATATTGGATTTCTACGTACAATATTTTAACACATAAATTAACAAGATCTCATCAGCGTATTTATGTGAGTATTTTTTCTAAAAAACAGAATAACACTGAAAATGTTACTGTTATTTTATAGAACTCAGAAAATAGTGTCAGAAATACTGTTTTTAAGGGCCTTTTATCAAGTTCATAATATTACACTTGACTACATATTTACATAAAATGACTGAGCATTTTTAAAGATAGATAGGTCCCTTGTATACTACCAATCACGCCACCCTTTCTCCACCATGTATGCAGGATAGTAGGACCTGTAACTCAGAGTAGGTCTGGAATTTATGCTCATGGTCAGTCAAATTACAACATTTTCAGAACTTTCTTTTATCTGTTTACAAGAGTATATCATAATAACTAGCACAGTTTATTGGAAGAAGTGTCTGGAGACCTGCCTGTCCATCATCCATTCCTAAACCAAGGGTATTAATATAAAGTTGATCCCCTATTTGCTGCTAAAACAGCTTCTAGGAAAATATTACACTTGATGTTGGAACATTGTTGGTGGCATGTGCTTCTATTTGACAACAAGAGTATTAGTGAGATTGGGCACTGATGTTTAGGATCAGGCTTGGCTTACATTAAGATTTCCATCTCATCAAACAGGTATTCAGTTGAGTTTAAAGTCTAGAGTCTAGATTCTAGACTATAAGCAGGCCAGTCCAGTTTATCCACTCCCATATCAGCAAACTCATTCTGTACGAACTTTGTTTTGTGCATGAGGGCATTTTTATGCTGAAACAGAAAAGAGCCTTCCTCAAACTGTTGCCACAAAGAAGAAAACATTGAATTGTCATGAAAGTCATTGTACCCTGTAACCTTAAAGTGGACTTATGGCTCCTGGGGATCTAGCCCAAACCATGAAAAGAAAACAGTCTCTGAATATTGATCCTTCTCCACTAAACTTTACATCCAGCATAACCCATTCAAGCATATAGTGTTCTTCCTGGCATCCGAGGATGTGTCCACTCCCCCAGAGTCCAATGGCGGTAACTTTTATACCACTCAATACCACACTTGACATTGAACATCGCAATGATAGGTTTGTTTGCCTTTGATCACCCATAAAAACTCCATGCTCCTGATGATTACTTCTTGCAGACATTGCAACCAGAGGAGGTTTACAACTCAGCAGTCAGCATTCCATATGAATATACAGTAGAGTGATGCAGATGCTCCCATCTTGTTAAAGTCGTTGTTACAAAACATCTTATTAAAACCACTAAAACCATATATAAATATACATACACTAATATATATATTAAAAAGAAATAATATAATTTTAAAAATAAAAAATATATTGAAAAGAGATATATATATATATATATATATATATATATATATATATATATATATATATATATATATATATATATATATATATATATATATATATATATATATAAATATTTAGAGACAGGAAATATCTTTGTTCTCTGTTTCATCTGTCTTCTCTAGAACACTAAAGGGAAAAATGTAGACTGTGTAATGATGATAGTAATAATAATAGCAGTATTCTTAACTGGACTATTCTGGCCCAAAAGTCTGTGTTTCCGTGATTTAGAATTCTGAAAGGCAAGAGTGTATTTTAAAGTGACAAATTAAGGAAGAGGGGCCTATTTATGGCACCTGGATGGCTTAAGCAGTAACAGGCGCAGAATCCTTAAGAAAGATAAGAGACCAGCGAGAAATCAATCAGTTCTAGAAGTAAAGATTTAAGGACGCAGTTTGGCTGCAACTACTGGTGGGAATTGAAAAGATCCAGCAGAGAGTGTTGTTTACATACAGAGTTTCCCACCATTAACTGGTGAATGAGAGGGGTCGTTTTCCTTACAACAGCCTGGAGTCATCTGTTTGCAATCAGCACCTTGTGCATGGGCCGGGCTGGAGTTGCATGATCTGCCTCTCTCTGTTGCCAACATGGGTTTTAATGATGGCAAAGTTGAGATGACACAGGAATCCACATTTCAGCACCTATCCATTCTCTTTGAAATAAATATTATCTTCATTTATTTGCAATGGAAAGCATATACCAGAGATATTGAGCTTGGGGATATACATATTCTTCAATGCTACAATTGCCGCCATTCTTTCTCACCTTTCACACATACTTTTCACATCAGGGTGAAGGAAAACATGCTGCTTTCAAGCAATTTGAGCAAACTGTTTTATGTAGCCCAAAACTGTGGCACCAGGGTGACCAAAACGCACACCCTTGATGTGCAGAGCAATCTCATTCAAGGTGATAGTTGCCTGCAAACATGGCCTGTGTTTCAAGGCAAGAATTGCTTACAGGTAACTATTGCCTTGCACAAATGCTGCAAATGATTGCTGTGCATAGCAACGGGGGTGCTTTTGATGAGGCATTTGTGTGACTCCGAAAAAGCATAACTTTGATTCATCGAAATTGTCCCTTGTGCCATTACCTGAAAGTCTCCTAAAATATCCCACATTACAAAAAATATAGTAACCTCAGCATAAAATGGTATAGCCAGTATAACCCAGTATAACATGGCACAGTGACCCACCCACCCAACTTAAACTTGCTTCAACATAAAACAATACAATAGACCTAGTCTACCATGATCCATGTTCCTTCAACAAGAAGAAGCCTTTACCATTGCATCCGGCACTCATGGTCCACTGATGTGGTCCCTCAAAGGGTCTGTAGTTTCCCATTATGCCCAAGATGGCCCAAGGGCCAAACAGTAACTACTAAATCACTACTAACTACTAAAACATAACACTAAAGCTCTCAACATCCCACTGATTGTTGAAGGTCCTTCATGTAAGCCAGGCACATGCTCCACCTTTTCCTAAGTCCAACCCGAACTTATATCCTATTTGGTTGATTAAATCAAATCATTTTCAGCACTTGTTTCACAGTAAATAAAAGTCCACCAACAATTTTATTTAATTAATTCGTGGGATTGATGAGTTGAGTTGACACCTAAAAAACTTTTTACATATGCAGGTGCAAATAGAATCCCCAAGACAAGGTAACAGATGGGGAGATGCTAGGAAATTAGGCAAATTACTAATAGAGGGAGGGTAGCTTCATGCAATGTTTACATACTGCAGGGTTCATTTATGAACAATGGTGTTTAATAGAACAAGTGTATTTCCTATAGCAACTAATCGGCAATTACTTATTAATTATAATCTTTGAAAGCAAAGATGACAGTGGTGCAATTTAACGGCTTACAGTCAGTTTTCCACGCATTGCTAAGTACAGTAAACCTGTTCTGACCAAACTAATGACACAACAGAAAGTGCTGAAGTAATCACAATGAAATCATTATGATCTGTTCAACTACTGAGATTTATTCAGAGTTCTAATGGTCTTGTATTACATAGCATTTGTGTTGCAATAAGTTGCAGCTACTGTAGAGCTGAAAGTAGTAAGGACTGACCTTAGTGACTGTTTTAGACTACCAATGATTCATCACAAGAGATATGCTTTACACCAGATAATAGAGATGCAGTAAGAACATCTCTATATTGAAGTCAATGGCTATTTTTTTGTAACATTTTTTTACTATACAATAGAGTCTATGAGCGTTTTTCATGTCGTAACATAGCAAAATATTTCACTCATCCTTACCTACAACTATATTGAATATATTTAGTTGTATGAAGTTCCAAAAAGGTTTAGGCCCCAGTGGCAGTTTGATCACTTTTTCCAACATTTCTGTGCACTTTTAGGACTAAGAAGGTAATCAAAATTCAATTGGTGGGTTGTGTATCTCATCGATAGTCATAGGACATGTAGGACCCATGATTATTGACCAATGTCCCTCCACTCAGAGTTTTGGGTGCAAACCTGCAAATATCACTTCCTATGCTCAGCATCACAAAGCTCAGCATCAGGAAGCCAGAAAGTCGTACTGAAAATTTTAGTTGCTGCTTCCTTGAACTTATTGTTACACATCAACCTTTACCTATGTATGGGATCCGTTATCCGGAAACCCAGTATCCAGAAAGTTCCAAATTACAGAATGGCTATCTCTCGTAAATTCCATTATAATCAGAAAATCCAAATTTGTAAACATGATTTCCTTTTTCTCTGTAATAATTAAACAGTACCATGTACTTTAACCCAACTAAGATACAATTAATCCTTAGTGGAAGCAAAACCAGCCTATTGGGTTTATTTAATGTTTACATGATTTTCTAGCAAACTAGGTACTGTATGAAGATCCAAATTACAGAAAGATCTGATATCTGCAAAACCCCAGGTCATGAGCATTCTGGATAACAGGTTCCATACTTGTATAGCTCTTTACTATCATTTATAACAAATTTAAATAATTTAGCATAAATTATTTTTATATTATTTTAGAACATTGTTATATATTTAGTTTAAGTATTAATAATGGCTTCTTTCTAGAAATCAGTATAGATTTTAAAGTTAGCATTTCTTTTAGAACAATTGGCAAGGAAGAATGAAAAAAATCCCAATTTCCCTTGTTATAATTCATTTGCTACATTTGCACCTATTAGCATCATGTTTTCTCTTGGCACTGCTATACACTGTAGGCCAATAAGAAACATTAAAAGCATTACTTCATTTGGTGGCCCCATGTGTAGAAGCCGGAATGCTATTTTTAAATATCACTGCTTTCATTAATGCAAAATCTCTTTTAAATGCCAAGATCGCGCAAACAGAATCAGGTAATCAGTAATTGCAATAATAATTATTTACGAGTGCCAAAAAAAAAAAAAAAATTCTTTGTGCAGTTCTTGGAAACCACCCACCTAATAAAGAAATATGGTATTTCAAAATAAGTTTCGCTGTAAAATCCAACTGTATTAAACCCTTATAAATAATAAACGCAATCACATTAATAGCGCCGAAGCTTATAGTAACTTACTTTTTTTTCTAAGCATAATAAACATGACCTCACTTAGTAGTAGTATAAGAGAATGCAGAGAGCCATGGAATTAGCTTATTGCATTGCAGAAATAGGCTAATAGAATCAGCACAATGTCTATGGGATGTGTTTATGAACAATAGGCACATATTACCTGGTATAAGCGCTGTCTGTTTCAGACGCTGAACATATTACCAATGTAAAAACAAATAAAAACCCCAGTGCATACGGACGCATTGCTTTGCTTTTTATGTATTCAAGCTGCTGTTTTCAAAGACATTAATTGAAGCTGTCACTGATGTCACAGTAGGAGGTCTATTCAACAATATAACTACCCCCAGGGCAAATACAATCAAATATGTGCTGTGTTAAAGGCATGAGCTGCTCTTTTCAATTTCAGTAATGTCATTGTATTAAGCAACATATTTATCTGGTGGCAAGTGAAATTATTTTAGGATTTTTTTTTTAATGCTACTAATTATAATTATAAGGAAGGAAACAAATGTTTTGAGTTGAATGAAACTTGGCAATTAAGCAGAAAGGGTATCTACTGTATATGTTGCTTCTATGGGAAAATAAATTTTGTATCAAAGTTTTCCTGCCTTTGTAAGACTTAGGGTCAGGGCACACGATCAGATTTGGGGAGATTTGAGTCCCCAGTGCTCATTAGGGATGCGGCTGGGCAGCATGTGTGCATGCATGTGTGCGGCAATTCATGCATGTGCAAGTGCGCAAGCGGTAATTCACGCATGTTCTCCCGACTGGTAATTCGCACATGTGCACGTCCGGCCGGGAACGCCCAGGTAGGGTTGCCACCTTTTCCCAAAAAAAATTCCGGCTGGTGGGGGCGGGTACAAAAAGGGGGCGTGACGTGACGTCAAAGGGGACGGGTTATGCCACAAAGGGGCGCGGCCAAGACAAGAACCGAAGGACAAGGTAAGTTTTACAAGGGACTGGGGGCCAGCCAAGGGGGTCTTTTTAAGGGTATTACAAATTTACCGGCAGCTACATTGCCGGTAAATTTGTAATACCGGCCCCGGTCTTGGCAGGTGGGCGCCTGGCCGGACTGGCCCAGCTCTGTTTATAACCAATGTTCAACCCCCAGGTCTGGCTTGTCCATCATAATACAAGTGATGCAACAATGACCAATATAGCAGACACAGGGACAGGGGCGGTCCGCCAGTGAGTTGAGTAACTCGCCTCAGATGGCAGTGCCTCACTAGGTACCAGGGGCTTTAAAAATGCCGCTCCTGGTACTTTGAGAGCCGAATTTCCGTTTTTTAAACCGTAAATTTGGCTCTTCTGGAGCAGAGAGCACAATTATGCTCTCTGCGCTGGGGTCCTGGCCGTCTCCGCCGCCCTCGTGGACCCCCCCGGAACAGAAAGGTGAGCACACCGGGGAGGTGTGGGGGTGGCAGCAACACCAAGCTGCCTCAGGCGGCGGAGGGGCCAGGATCGCCCCTGCACAGGGAGTCCCAGAAGTGAAAGTGTATCCTCCTAAAATGTTGAATATGCTATGCTGGCCCCTCTGTGACACAATAAAGTGCCTACAATATCCAAATGGGTTCCGATCTTTGGTGCAAATCTTGACATACGAACTGGGTCTCTTTTAAAAACAAGCCCTGTCCCAGAGCCTTTAATTCTCAAACCCTTGTGCAAGGTGGTCTATTTTGCACTTTGCAACTACATTTGATGCTCCCACCGTGAGTTTAGGCTTTTGGCATGTGAGCAATGCCCCTGTCCACCTGTCACTGGTTGTAATACTATTTAATGGTAAGGACCCTGGTACGTGAAACATTGACAGACAGATCTCTATGCAAATTCTATGATGGGCAGGATACTGATCTTGCCAACCCGAAGTAGTTAGAATCAGCATTCTGCTGACTGTAAAGATAGCGTTTGATGGTGGTAGGGAGGTTAGATGATGGAATGCATGCAAATGGACAGGTTTATGGTTTATGGCAGTCAGGTGTGCTTTAAGTTTAAATGGCAGTCAGGTGTGCTTAGTGGTTGGCATCCCTGGAGATATGGGATCTGGTTGCCTGCCCCATGTGCCCATTCAGCTCAGCTGTGGAGGGTGGCTGGCACAGCATAGAGCCCATTCTGAGCTTTTAAGATTGGCAAGCGATTTTTTATATGTATATGTTACTTTAATGCAATCTAACTATTTTGTTTAATAAAAGCACTGACCATTTTCATCCCATATTGGGTGTATCCCTTGGGTTGGAAAAGGGGGTTTTCTTTATGTTAGAGGTGGGAAGATTAGTATGAGAGGGCAGCTTTACACTTTTTTTCACCTGTTTTTGTACAGCTATATTATATATATTATATATTTTAATCAATTAAACTCTTTCAGGTTAAGCAAGTGGATGACAGTTGCTAGTTTGGCTCCCAGGCTGCCGATAGTGAAAGGACAACATATTATTACCCACAAGGTCATGCTCTTGTAAACTTACCCAAGCTAATTTGGTTTTGTCCTTATAGTTTAGCGAATGCCTAAATCAAATTCTCAAAAGATTGTTCCCCATCACGCACAGACTGTCTCTGCCTGAACAGGGCGCTCTCAGTGAATATCTTACAGAAAGGCACAGCATCCCCCATGGGGATTGTTTAGCAGCGATTCACTGGGTCAGTGTATTAGAACAGACTCCAGTCTATCAGCCAGATGGTGACTTAAGAAAAAAAAATTGACACGCCATTTCATACTGATTTCATGCAAAACCTCGAGAGAGAAGCCAGTGGGACTCTGGCAATCAGATCTGTTAGGAATAAATATTACACAATTGCCAGTTAAAGCGGAGATGTTTAAAAAATGTTTTTTATGATTCAGATGCTCCACCGGTATATTTTAGATATCTGATGAGTAATTCAACTCCGCTGACTGATCGCTTTCCACTTTTACTCTGTCTATCTTTATTCTGACTTGTCGAGTAGCCTTGCTTTTACTTGCCTTATATATTAGGCCAGTTCTTTGGCTAATAAACAAATGTCGGTCTCAAGTGCTGAGCGGAGTTGGTAGCAAACAATAGCCAGTGACTGAAAGCCCTTACTCCATCCCCATCACTCGTCATGTTTATGTTTTTAATCACAATTAGAATGGCAATTATTATTTCTTTATGCAGACAGCAAATTATATAATGCAGCACCATGTGGGAAAGAAGGGGGGATACAATGACTGGGAACATGAATGGCAATTAAATTTCCACTAGTCCTTTAATCGGTGACCAGTAAAGAAATCCAATGCACAAGCAGTGACAGTAAATAATTCTCCCCTGGGTGTGAGATCTCAGTTACATTATTCAGTACTATATATTACACATCTTTTTCCCTGTATTTCAAAGGGGAGTAGATGGGACTAGGGGATGGCAGATTGTTGGTATTTTGTATTATCTTTATTCACGAGTAACCCATTCATAAAGAGAAGATGCAGTATAGAAGAGCAAAATGAAGGCTGCATTTTTGGTTTGTAAAATAAGGGCCTTGTAAAAAATACTTCCCTCAGAGTGTCTATGAAGATTTTCATTCATACAGGTCATAATATTTCCATCAGAACTTGAGGTAACCATTTTTCATGCACCTTAGTACTGCTCACTAGGGATGTAGCGAACGGCGGAAAAAATATTCGCGAACATATTCGCGAACTTGCGTCAAAAATGCGAACGGTTCGCGAACGTCGCGAACCCCATAGACTTCAATTGGAAGGCGAATTTTAAAAGCTAGAAAAGACATTTCTGGCCAGAAAAATGATTTTAAAGTTGTTTAAAGGGTGCAACGACCTGGACAGTGGCATGCCAGAGGGGGATCAAGGGCAAAAATGTATCTGAAAAATACATTGTTGACACAGCGCTGCGTTTTGTGCTGTAAAGGGCAGAAATCACACTACGTCACTCAGGTGATGTTTCTGGACACGGAATGTGAAAAAGCTCACACAGCGAGGTGGCACTTGGTTAAAGACTGGGCAAACAATGCCTGCAAGGGCAACGTATACAGTAGTGGATACGGATATTATATATTACAATATATTATTGCTGCTGTATCACTCAGGTGATGTTTACGGACACAGAATTATTATTGTTATTTAGACAGAATGTGAAAAAGCTCACACAGCTAGGTGGCACTTGCATACCTCCCAACTGTCCCTCTTTTGACCACTCAACCCCCTGTCCCTCTTTTGTACTGGAAAGTCCCTCTTTTCTCTGAACTGAACAGCTAACTTAATTAGCTTTTGGCAAAGAGCTCAGAACAGCTAACAGGTGCAAATAAGATACTTTGTAACAATTTTGACTCTGGTTGGTGCTGGTAGTGATGAACTACTAGGAGGAGCAGCACACCAGTCCCACTCCCCAACACAGCTAGACTAATAGCACTGGGCTCTTATAGTAGCAAAGTAAAAAAACAAAAAAGAAAATAAAAGCAGTCCTTACAAGGACTATTGGGTTACAGGCAGCAGTCAGCAGATGAGAGATCAGCAGCAGGACAGCTGCCCACAGCAGCTACATACAGAGCACTGCAGTAGAAGGTAGATTACTAGCCAGCAAAGCTACCTAACCTAAAATGTCCCTCAAATCCCTGCAGAGTTCTGTCCCTACAATACAGAGCAGTTATCAAGTAGATTACTAGCCAGCAAAGTTACTATCAACTGTTCCTCAAATCACTAACCAGCTCTCTCCCTACACTAGCTCTTCCAAGCACACACAGGCAGAATGAAAAAACGCTGCAGGAAGGAGAGTGGTCCAGGGGGTGTAGGGGTGGTCCAGGAGGGAGAGCTTCCTGATTGGCTGCCATGTATCTGCTGGTCTGGGGTGAGAGGTCAAAAATAAGCGCCAGCTAAGGCGAACCCAAATTGGCGAACGTCGCGCGACGTTCGCGAACATTCGGCGGACGCGAACAGTCGATGTTCGCGCGAATTAGTTCGCAGGCGAACAGTCCGCGACATCCCTACTGCTCACTGACACAGTTAGACTTTCTGTCTTGCCTTGCTGGGCTCCTAGGACTCCAACCAGGGCACTATTTAGATGGAGTCATTTACTTTGATGCACGTTCACTACTGCCAACCACCCGTCTTGAATGAAGTGATGCCGAATGCAGTGGCGCTGTATTCCTAGGGCAAATGCCAACCTCTGTGCTCCATTTTTGATTTTCTGTGTCAATTCTGGCCAAGTGCAGGTAAGGATGCAAAATGCAAAAACAAACAGGGCACATTTCACCCTTAGATTGTCCTACCAAGGACACAGATAATGAACAATGCTGCTTTAGACACCTATAAAGAACAGAAGAAGGATCTTTATATAATGATCAAATTGAATGTTTGTTGCAAGTGGTGCAGCTGACAATTTACTAAATAACCAATTCAATACAACCTCAGATTGGTGAAATGTCATTGATATGTGATTATCCTTTACTTGTGCTTATCCCTGGAGAGACCAGACAGTGTCACTGGGGTTCATGGGAATGTGCTACTGCCTGCTGACCTTCCGACCCTGTATGATTGCATTGGAAAAACATTTCGCCATTTTTATGGTAGGACATACTTAAGGAGATAACCTCTGTGTATGGTATTCCCCTGCTTTTTTATTTGTCAGAAATAGTAAAAGGACATGGCATGAGATCTCCTTTCCTTTTTGCCTGTAGATACTGTCACTGTTGAATTCTTTCTCACTCTATTAGGGGATTGTAATTTTGCTCGCTAACGCAAAAATTGTTCGCAATGTGAATGTTCGCACAGGGAAAAATGTTGGCTTTGTGAACACAGTAGGATAGCAATTGCAAATTTTATAGTTTGCGCAGTCTATGTTATAAAACTTCCTAATGAAAAAGTTGCTCCAAAAGTTGACGCCACCTTCAACCAGGTCAAGTTTACCCAATTAAGATTTGCAATGCAATAAAAGTCCAATGAAGAATATTACATTGCAAATTTGTTCACTTTGGGAATTTTATTACATTTCCCCCTTTATCTTTAATAGTCTTTCTGATAATTAATGACCAGCAAGCTAATCCAAGAACAAATAAATGAGTTGAAATGTTGGCCTAGTTTGTGATGAAATTGCTTTAAATCATAGAAAGAAGGGTCAGCACCCAAAAACTGCCATGGCAAGCACAATGCTAGTCATGCACAACAACCTATACTTTCTCAAAGCTTTTACTTAGGAATAACAGAAAACCAGATTTAGAACAATTAAACAGAGGTAATTTTTAAAGACCAGAGCCCCCAACTGCTGGACATATCAACATTTTGAATCACTGTAACCATATAATATGTATTGGGTAATGTATTGGGTTGTGTGGAAGGCACAGGGGGTATACAGGTCACCTTCTCTCTCTCTTTGCAATTTAGGCACAATATTGCATTACACAGTTGTTTTATTTTCCTGTATCTAGTTCCTATCTTTATATTATTGTTTTAGGAAAGCCATAACATGCATTTATAGATGACTCAATAAAAACAAGAATAGGAATAGTTATAATTCCACATTAAACCCCGATGGATACAAGAATGAGTTGGATATATATAAGATGTAAAATTGTTTTATAAACTTTGGAATACAATGGCTAACAGTACAACTATGGAGGTCCAAATATAACGATATCAGCCTTTTTCACTCTTTATTACTATATCTAGAGTTGTATGCAATGTTGCCTTAAATCAAACAGATTTACATCTCCTCTTTCTCCCTCTCTTGAGGCTGAATCCAGAAAATGAGACGTCGTTCATGAAGAATTAGGTTTTCTCCAAACATTCCCATATCTAATTTCAAAACAGTTGAACTGTAATTGCAACTCAGATTAAAGCCCTCCTGCCAACTGTCAGATGTCTCCTGGATTAAAGGAAAGATTATATCCCTCAGACAGTTATATTGTGGGTGGCGTTGGAGATTTCCCTTCTGTGTGTATGTACCCCTCAGCAGTATTCCAGCATCTAGGCTGCATCAACTGCTTCCCTCATCCATAATTTCTAATTAAGAGTGACAAAAGAAAAGGAACTGTAATGGTAACATACTAAGAGGATTTAAAATGTGACTTTCTTGGACTTATGTCACAGGTGAAGAATTGTAGCTGCTACTTGTCGGTGGCTAAAATGAATATATAAAAAAAATGCTTGTCCTTCAGATTTGCCACAAAGGAGACCATTAAACCTATGATTAGCTGCCTAAAAGTAGCAGCTAGCAATAGTCTTGGTGTAAGAATATATATCTTATACATACATGTTCTGTCTTCCAAAATTCCCCATTAGATTTCTGTATAAAGAGAATACAAACATACCTGCAAGTACAATAAAAGGCGCTTAGATCAGCCTCCTATGAAACAGTGGCCATGCTGGTGGCTCAGGTTTGCTCAAATGAGCAGATCTGGCAGTTTATGGCTAGATTTAAGCCGTATAAATAAAAACAAAGAATTAGTTAGATAGTAACATCTGAGAAAAAGGTCTCTAAATATCCTTCCACCGTGACTCTAAGGGGCCGATTCACCAAGGGTCGAATATCGAGGGTTAATTAACCCTCGATATTCGACTGGGAATTAAAATCCTTCGACTTCGAATATCGAAGTTGAAGGATTTTAGCGCAAATAGTTTGATCGAACGATCTAAGGAATAATCCTTCGATCGAACGATTAAATCCTTCGAATCGAACGATTAAATCCTTCGAATCGAACGATTCAAAGGATTTTAATCCAACGATCGAAGGATTATCCTTCGACCAAAAAAACTTAGGAAAGCCTAAGGACCTTCCCCATAGGCTAACATTGAGTTCGGTAGGTTTTAGATGGCGAACTAGGGGGTCGAAGTTTTTTCTTAAAGAGACTGTACTTCGACTATCGAATGGTCGAATAGTCGAACGATTTTTAGTTCGAATCCTTCGATTCGAAGTCGAAGTCGTAGTCGAAGGTCGAAGTAGCCCATTCGATGGTCGAAGTAGCCCAAAAACACTTCGAAATTCGAAGTTTTTTTACTTCGAATCCTTCACTCGAACTTGGTGAATTGGCCCCTAAATCAATACTGTGCAACATTTTATAAGTAGTTGAATAAATATTTCTTATACTGTGTGCTTGAGGGCCTGAAATGGTGTCAAATAAAGAAGTCTATGGAACGGGCAACCCATAAAAATTCTTTGCAGGCCCATTTCTGCAAATTTTGGACAGTTTACTAGATAAAATATCCCTAAAGATTTGAATTGAAGCAGTGCTGTAGTGCACATAGATTTTTGGCACAAAATTGAGTTTTTTGGAATACCTGAGATAAAGTAGATCTTTGCTGTGTGTATTGTACAACTTTATGGATGCTGCATATGTCTGTATTATCTGTTCTACATACTAACAGTAAAGAGCCTCCTATTGGCTGCAGTATTTTATGCAACAAACACTGAAAAATTTACCCAAGAAATATTTAAAGCTGACAAGCCTATATCGATGGCAGTTCATACATTAATGTATTTTGTTTTTTACTTTTATAGTTTTGTTATTATACATCTTCCAGGTATACACATACATTAGCAAAAAAAAAAAAATATATAAGTTCATTCCAACTATGTGATGTTGGAAAATCACAAGCTTATGTTTGATATTGAAAACATGCCTGTCAATAAACTCCATATTGCACATTCCCTGTCTTTTTTCTGTACTGTAGCAATATTAGAATAAGGAAGGACATTGTATTGCTGTACCAGCGGAGATATGTATGCATCCAAGCAGAAACACAAATGAATATTTTTAGTTTCGAATCCCCCCAGTAATAATGTCTGCTGCCAGCCCAAGGCATTCGCAAGTAATATTGTTCTTTGATCAGTAGTTCTTTCGGGTGATTGATATGACATGGTAAAAACAACTGCTCTTTAGGTGCTCACCTTCTATGTGCCCTGCTATAAACCTGTACGTATCCACTTCAGTGCTTTATGCATTCAGACAGCTTGGTAGAAGGTACACACAATGCTGCACAAGAACATTATTTTATCTGCTGTGCAAGAATTTCTGTCAGTGAACATACTGAAATATTACATAAATCACAGTAACCCTCTGGAAAAAGGAGTTCTAGAGGCCAGTGGCATGACTAGATGTTACTGGGCCCCACAGCAAATTCTTTTTAGGGCCCCTGACATATCCAGAGGTTGTCAATAAGAATGTGACCGCTCAAGACTCACCCCACCATGCAATGTCCCTCCAATCAGCTCCACAAACTCCATGTGCTCAGCCACTAGTGTCTTGGCTGTAATATAGGTCCAAAGAAGCAATTCTGGCAGCACTCTGGATAGGTTTGAGGAGGTTTATTGCAACATTAGGGTAACAGCATCGCTTTACATGTTTCGGAATGTTTCCCGAAACGAGTAAGGCGAGTGCCTCTTGAATTTATTATTTGGACCCATATCTAGAGGTTGTCCTTTTTATACCACTATACTGTATGTGGAAATTGCTCATTAATTAGAGCCTCATGGAGCCCCTATACCTCCTTGGCCACCCCAGTGGCGGATTAAAGACATGTGAGGCCCCTAGGCTACACATTCCGCAGGGCCCCCACGGCCTGCAGCCCCTGGTCTTGCTTTCTAGCCTGCTGGGAGACAATTTTGGCAGGATTCAGGCAAGAAGATATAGCTAATCGCTAGATTTAGGCAAGAAGAGTCAGACTGTGTGTCTTCTGAATCGGACTCAGACCATGTGCGCGAGTGCATGCTCAACTCTCCAAAGCCGCGTCTGATTTGGCGCACACCAGTGATGTCATTGGTGAGCGCCAACTCTGCAAAAAACAGCCTAGCTTAGAGAGATTGCACGAAGACGCACATATAGACGTGATTTGCCTAAATTTTCTCGGCAGCGCCGCAGGCTACATCGGACAGTGAAATCTTTTTTTTTTTTAAATTAAAAAAAATTGCAAAAAAACCCATGGGCCCCTGGCCACTATGAGCCCCTAGGCTATAGCCTAGGCTAGCCTATGTGTTAATTGCCCCTGTGGCGCCTGCAGCTACAGGGTCTGCTTCCTATCTAGTTACACCCCTGCCGAGGCTGCTAATTTTTGCAGATGAAGAATAGAAACTTTTAGAGATTTCCGATTTCGACCAAAACTGGGCTATCCTGGCGATGCTCTGTGTTACACTGAGATGAATGGATACAGTGATTAAAATTCATCTGAGTGTGCTGCGTCTGTACTGCACTACATTTTATTTAATCATCTTTTGATTGACTGGTGTCAAACAGCGTGATCACTGCATCATGTGGTATTAAATGGAGAGATACGGTGCTTTATTTATAACCATGCATTTATCGTATGCACATATCCATCAACTCCTTTCCCTTATGCATGTTAATGCCATGACTCTTTCCAGGACATACTTGTTATCTGGATCATATCTCCTTGGAGCACCATATATATTTTTTGGATAATTCGACCATCGAATAGGCTAATACGACTTCGACTTCGATTCGAAGTAAAATCGTTCGAATAATCCACCATTCAATAATCGAAGTACTGTCTCTTTAAAAAAACTTCGACTTCAATACTTCGCCAAATTAAACCTGCCGAAGTGCTATGTTAGCCTATGGGGACCTTCTAGACCATTTTTCTAAGTCTTTACACATCAAAGTATTTCAATTCGAGGGTCGAATTTCAAAGTATTTATAACTTCGAAATTCGACCCTTGATAAATCTGCCCCATAATTTACTTTACATTTTTTTTAGCGTTACTGTTACTTTAAGAAGAAACTCAAATTGAAGTTGAGTTTGTGGGGGGGGGGGGTTGCATGTCAGCGAGAATCCCATTGTTCCATTCATTTTCAATGAGGCTGAAAAACTCAAATGTTTAAATGAACTGAGAAACTGGGCAAATAAATGCAGACTTGATTTTCTTATAAATAAAGTATCGCCAATCTAATGCCTCTCTGTATCAAGGTCTGAAAGATTCTGATGTCATAGGTGGAGATTAATTGAAGTTAATAAATACTGGTCCTAAAACAAATGACACAACTTTAACTTTTTTTTTAAATAAGATAAGCAGTTTTCTTGAGGAAACTGTGACAGATTAAAGGACAATTTTAGTTTCATAAGCAAAACTGTTATAACACATAAAACATGGCCCTTAAAACACTCAGAAATGTGTTCAGACTTTCATAAAAATGGGACGTTCCGGATAATGGATCTCAACATAATTTGGATCTTCATACCTTAAGTCTACTAGATAATCATGTGAACATGAAATAAAGCCAATAGGCTGGTTTTGCTTCCAATAAGAATTAATTATGTCTTAGTTTGTATCAAGTATAAGTCACTGTTTTATTATTGCAGAGAAAAACTAAATAATTTTTCAGAATTTGGATTATTTGGATAAAATAGGATCTATGGGAGATGGCCTTTCTGTAATTTGGAGCTTTCTGGATAAGGGGTTTCCAGATAATGAAGCCCATACCTGTAGTAAAAAAGGATATTAACCTTTACGTTAAATTTAAGAGACCTATTTATTAAAGGTTGAATTTTACTGGTTTTAGAGGTTTTTTTAAACCATGATTAAACTCTATTCCTATAAAACCACAAATGCCATGCAAAGATCCGAATTTAACTAGCACAAACAGAATGCTTAACTTTGTAATAAAGGATACAAAAGCCTCTAAAACCTATAAAAGTTCATACTCTTCAAGTAATTATTAGTGGAAAAAAATCAGAATGTCTATAAAAGTCTGAATTGATTAATAAAGGTCCAATAGGATCAGCGCAGCTCCCATTGACTTCTATGGCGCTTCAACAGCTTTTACTTGCCGCAGTGAGTTTTTTTTTGTTATTTATACACGTAATAAATCTCGAATTTAGAGAAATTACACAAATTATTAGAGGAAAAAATACAATTTATGAAAAAATAAAAAATCCATTAGTAAATCAGCCCCTTTGTGTGTTATGGTATGTCCTATTCTTAGCTACTTTGCAATTGGTCTTCTTTTTTTTTTTCTATTGATTATCAGCCTTCACTTTCTGCCACTTTTAAGCTTTCAAAATAGGTTTCAACTGACTCCAAAATAACTATTGGTCCATGAGGCTACAACATTATTATTATTATTATTATTGTACAGTTATTATTATTATTATTATTAATAACATGTATTTTTAGAGCGCCAACATATCGTTACTTTTCTTAACATATCTTCTTATTTAGACTCCTTCTCTATTTATCCAAACCATTGTCCGGCTGCTAGGGTACATTGGACCCTAGCAACCAGGTAGCTTTAGATTTCAAAATATCTCTGTGTCCATCATGCTAAAAGTTATTCTAAAGGTAAACCATCCTGTTAATATATTCCTCAAACCTCACGACCATTACTGAAATAGGAATTTAATTTACCGGCATTCTATATTTAACATAATTTACCCTAGATACCTGCAATCCTGTTCCCTATACGGCTGCTTCAGTTCGGTTTATTGTCTATAATTATCCTGTAATCATCCCATATATTCATTTTATGCTTGAAGATGAAATGGACCTTAATTTTATTCGCCGGAGGCGAAATGCGGAAATTCATCGCAAATTTGCACCTGGCAAATAAATTCACCCATCACTACTGATTACAATTGACAAATGTTTACTAATTTTTGTTTTGCGTTGATTTCATTTGTTTTGTGTTAAAATAATAAACAAATTCACCTTTAAAAATAAAAAGAGTTGGGGAGCAATGCAAGCATAGAAATTGTTTCTGGGTGGTGCAAAATAAGGGTCATTGGGAGGCTCCTATGTGGACTGGCAGCCTACAGGAGGTTCTGTTTGGCAGGACACCTGCTTTTTATGCAACTAAAGGAATTAAAAAATAAGCACCTTCTTCGAGGCCACTGGAAGCAACATCTAAAGGGTTGGTGAGCTACTATTGGTTGGGGATCACTAACATAGACAGTGAGTTTGCATTGCTCCAGGTTTTGTTGACTAAAGATGAGAACAACACCATGTACAATGATCTGATACCAAGCAGAAGTACCAGAATTCTGGGTGCTATGGGAAGCTCTACTCAAGCGAGCACTCCGGTCTTGCACCCAAACAAAAGCCATTTAGCAGAGTCATTTCTCAAAACGGAAAAACAAAATATTAAATATTAAACAGATTCAAAAACAGTCAAATGTGGAGAAATGAAATAACTAATCAAGGCTAAAAGGATGATTGAAAAAAAGCGATACTCTGCACGGAAATCTAGTTCTTGAAATGTGAATTCTCATCCACCATTAAGTGCTAGAAAGAGAATTGTTATCAAACATCAAGAGCTGCAGTATAAAGGCAGAGACCTCTCATCATCAAGTACCAGAATAACAGGGAATTAGCAGGCACTTTGCTTTTAATGGTAATTACTTATAGAATGATAGGGATGAAAGTAAGTTAAAGGGATATTGACATCAAGAAAATGGTTTGCTCACTTAAACTCCCCATACAGGGGCTGATATAAACTGCTGACAGATTAAGTTGGCAGCTTATTGGGCAGTATACGGGGTCCTCCGACTGGTTTCCCTGATTGATAAAAGTCAGCCCGATGTCTGGTTTAAAAATCGAGGACCAGCGAAACAATGCGGTCCTTGATCCTACCGCCTGTAATACAGCATGTGATCAGCTCGATATCTACCAACTCTGCATCTATGACCACCTTTACTATACGTTAAAATTTTTATTTATCTTTTGCCAATATTGGTCGACTCGTCTCCTGCCATACCTGGATCTTTCAGATCCACCTGATTTTCTCCTTGCCCCATTAGAGAAGCAGCCCATGGGATTGATTATAAACACCTAGGGGCAGATTTATCAAAGATCGAGGTGAAATTTTGAACGAAAAGAAATTCGAATTGCAAGCTATTTTTTTGTGTACTTCGACTAGAGAATAGTCCAAATTCAATTTGAATTTAAAAAAAAATTTAAAAATTCGAATATCAAAATTTATCATGTACTGTCTCTTTAAAAATTCTACTTCGACCATTCGCCATCTAAAACCTGCCGTAATTGCTGCTTTAGCCTATGGGGGACCTCCTAGAACCCACTTGGAGTCAATTGGTGGATCTAAGTTTTTTTGGGGAAAAACTTCAAATCGCATTCGATCGAATGCACTATTTCTTCGGTTCGTACGAATTCTGACAAATACGGGCCTATACGATCAGAAACAGACCTATTTGACCATAAAAAAACTTCGAATCAATTTCGGAATTGAATTCGAATTTTGAAGTTTTTTCAATTTGAAATCCGACCCTTGATGCCTTAGGGGGCTATTTACTAAACTCCGAATGCAAAAATCAGATGATATAAAATCACTACTTTTTCAGAATTTATTAAACCTCAAGGTTAGGAAAAGTCAGAATCTGAAAATCCGGCATCTCAGACCTGTCGAGGTTGCATATAAGTCAATGGGAGAAGTCCCAATGATTTTTTTGATGTACGTTGGGTTTTTGGCAATACCCTGAAGTTTTTTGAGTTTTTGGGCGAATTTTGGGAAAAATCCAAAAAAATCCGGAAAATCGGATGAAAGATCCGAAAAAATCGCGAAAATCTGATTTTTCGCAATTTTTTTGGGATTTTTTCCAGCAAACAAAATTTTCGGGAAAGTGTAATAATAAATAAGCCCAAAAAACCCGTGCAGATTTGGTCTGAGTTTTTTTCAGAAAATATTTAGATAAATTCAGACTTTGATAAATAACCCCCTTACTTCTGATAAGGACATCACAAATAATTCTGAGCCCCGAAATCCTGATTGACTGTTGGAACTGCACATAACTGTGCCTTCCAGGACAACCCCTGGTATAGCCAACAGGTACAAAAATACATGAATGTACATTAGGAAGACAGCACAGCACAAGTAACTGTAACCTTGCTTGTTGTACTTACTATTTTAAGACTGGTATACAAGTTAATTCATATTTATATTTTGAGTGGAAGAGAATATACATACATACCCATTAGTGCTGTGGCGTGCCCTTTATAATGATACTTCAGTTACAAAAATGTTAGTTTAGATATGGATAGAAAGGTGTCCTTCGGGTTACCAAAAATCTGCCTTTAGGTTTACGTCCAAGAGACGTCACTAAAATTGTTTATACTCGGTTGTAACTAAAGAGAGGATGATCAGAAAACAGTTTTTTACTGTGTTGCAAGAGAGTCCACTGGGGTAGTAGGTAGAGCAAAAGCTTTTACAGGCAGATATTGCTATCCTCACATAGTAATGCTCCCAGCCTTTCACATCTAGAAGACTTCTCACAGGTTTTCCAGACATTGGAGATGGGCCCCAATTCTAACCAGATCTGGCTTACGGAATATACAGTAGGTGCATAGAAACATGTCTATGAATATGAGTCCCTTTTGCCATTATTTGCCATTGTATAAGTTGGGGTCTAATGTAGTTTAAAATGCCACGAGAGGGACTATTTTACATTCAGTTTTAAGATCCTCTACTTAGAGAGCCGATGAGGTGCCCAGTCTCTGCTACCAGTCAACCATTGACCTTACATTACAGAGAACATTTACACATCATTTGGCTTATAGCACTACGTTTCTAACCGCTATTGCCTAAGAGATTAAGAATTACTATACAGTATATTTTTTGTACATTTAAGTATTTACTGTATATATTAAAATCAATAGAAAGAAGAGTTTCTAAGGCCCATGTCATTTAAAGGGTTTTCAGCATATCCTTATTCTGGTTTTATAGTAGACTCACCTCCTTATGTTCACTCCGCAGAAACCAGGGCATTCATCAATAGTAAACCGTGAAGGAAGCCACAAAACTGCAGAACTTTGCTGCCACTTTTTATTGTACGACATTGTACGGATCCCATGGAGCCTTTCTCAAGTGACACAATAAATAGTAGCAGCAAAGTTCTGCATTTTTGTGGCTTCCTTCACAGTTTACTGTTGAAGGGTAAACTTATGTCCAGGCAACTATTCAATAAATATAGTATAGTTATTTCTAGTTTATCACATGTTTTTTTCTAATGTCTTTATTTATTTTGCAGCTATTTGTTATCAGTAGCGATGGGCAAATTTCTCCTGTTTTGCTGAAAAATTCGAACCGCGAAACACGAATTTTGACTCTGGCGTTAAAATTTTATTGATGCCAGCGACAATTTCCGACGCCGGCGACAATTCTGACGTTGGCGAAAATTCTGACGCCCATTAAAATAAGTATAACACATGGGCATACCCCAAATAAACCTAACAATGATTCATGGTAGCCATAATCATTATATTATCATAGACTTAAAGTACACATTTGTCCACATATGTTTTATTTCTTATGCGGTATCCACAGAATAAAATAATGTAATGCATTACACTAACCTTATTGCTTTGCCTCTGGACAAAGCAGTAAGACAGAACTGGAAGTTTGGAAAGACACGTTTGGAATGAGGGATGGTCAAGTCAGTAACGAACTATATCCTATATACTAACCGAAGGCCTATCTATGTCCCGAGTGGAGGGGAGGCAGATGCGCACGCAACTTCGGTTAGGATCTATGAGATGCGCGCGCAACTTCAGCCGAAAGACATAGATGCGGCCTTCGATTAGCAGATGTGCTGGAAGGTTAGGATCAGAACAGGTTAGGATCGGGGAGGCAGATGCGCTGGAAGGTTAGGATCTAGGGAGGCAGATGCGCTCACCGTCTCCTTCTGCCTCCCGCCGCCTCTTCTTTCCTGCTCACTCAGGCGGCGACCGCTGGAAGGTTAGGATCTAGGGAGGCAGATGCGCTCACCGTCACACTAGGGGAACCGGTTGCGTACCTGCACGAAAGTCTGTATAAGCGTCGGCCATCTTGCTACTCCTCTGCGACTTTGTCATCCGCCCACTGCCAAATCCGCCCACTAAAGTCTGTATAAGCGTCGGCCATCTTGCTACTCCTCTGCGAGTTTGTCATCCGCCCACTAAAGTCTGTATAAGCATCGGCCATCTTGCTACTCCTTTGCAAGTTTGTCTAATGGCGGCGCTAGCGTCACTCTAGGAGGGGAACCGGTTGCGTACCTGCACGAAAGTCTGTATAAGCGTCGGCCATCTTGCTACTCCTCTGCGACTTTGTCATCCGCCCACTGCCAAATCCGCCCACTAAAGTCTGTATAAGCGTCGGCCATCTTGCTACTCCTCTGCGAGTTTGTCATCCGCCCACTAAAGTCTGTATAAGCGTCGGCCATCTTGCTACTCCTTTGCAAGTTTGTCTAATGGCGGCGCTAGCGTCACTCTAGGAGGGGAACCGGTTGCGTACCTGCGTGGGTGGCCATTTTTAGCAAAACGGGCTATATTATCTCCAAAAAATATTGATGTTGACATGATAAACAACCAAGTGATTGCATTACTTCCTGGACAAAGCTGTGTCTTTCTGAGTACTGACTGTATTGATTCTGAAGACGAAAGTGAGAAACTTAACTTCCCATTAGAATATTTAAACACTATCAACAATGCTGGATTACCACAACACAATCTTATACTCAAAGTAGGAACAATAGTCATGCTGTTAAGAAACCTTAAGGGTAGGGGCACACGGCGCGATTTCGCCGCGATTCTGCGCTAAGCGAGTTGTCGCTGCGTTTTTTAAGCCGAAATAGCTTTGCTAACTTTGGCGCTGGCGTCAATGCAAATCGCGGCGAAATCGCTGCGCTAATTCACACGCGGCGATTCGTTTTCTATTGTCGTCCGAAGTTGCCTCGCTGAGCGTTTCCGGGCGACAGTAGAAAAAGAATCGCCGCGTGTGAATTAGCGCAGCGATTTCGCCGCGATTTGCATTGACGCCAGCGCCAAAGTTAGCAAAGCTATTTCGGCTTAAAAAACGCAGCGACAACTCGCCCAGCGCAGAATCGCGGCGAAATCGCGCCGTGTGCCCCTACCCTAACACTAAGCAAGGTTTATGTAACGGTACACGGTTGGTTGTGAAGAGCATGAGACAAAATGTTATCAAGGCAGAAGTGCTTACAGGATCCATAGCGGTGATACTGTTTTGATTCCCAGAATTGACCTTACCAGTTTCTGACCAGGAATTACCTTTTAAACTTAAACGACGACAATTCCCCATTAAGGCTGCATTTGCCATGACAATCAACAAATCACAAGGACAAACATTGGATAAAGTCGGCATTTACCTATCTGAGCCTGTGTTTGGTCATGGTCAACTTTATGTTGCATTTTCAAGAGTGCAGCGTTCATCTGATGTTAAAGTCAAGATTTTAAGTACAGCTCACCAGGGAGAACTCATTCAAGGACAGGAGAACATTTTCACAAAAAATGTTGTTTATAAAGAAATTTTTCAGTAACACTTTACTACCAATAAACTCAAAATTTAAGAATTCTAATAGCAGATAGGTAATAACAAGCAATAGGCACAGATTCACTCTACATCCCCACAAATTAGCGTCGCCAGTTGCTGCCTGGGGATGCCGAGTAAATCAGCACCCATCGCATTTTGCTGCCTCACTGTTGTTACCATTCTTTCATTAACGATTCTTTAGAGAATCGGGGGTTTACTGGTTGTACCTATGCCCTAATCCATCCTATTGTGAGGGGCTAAAACTCATGTCTATGACTGTCAGGAGAAAATATTTCTTTAAAACAATTTCCTGGGGGTCAAGTTGAAATCTTGAGCAGATTTCAATTCGGTATAAATGGGTTGTCCCATAGGTGGAAGTATAAGTTATTAGGGCCCATTTATAAACTTTGCGCAGTGCAGAGTAATTCGCACAGTGAAAATATTTGCCATGCGTATGGTTACATTTAAAAGGCTTGATAAGCGTGGTGTATTTAATGTGCAAACAGAATTGCAATTTTTTTTTTTTGCACTGCGACTGTCCTGCGTTTAAGTTATGCCACAACTTTGGTGGCGGAATAAGTATTCGGAAAACGGTTTTCGTAAATTGCAAATTTAGATTACTGCCAATGCTATTATTGCGCACAATGACCTTGCACAGTCGCAAACACCCATCTTATTTGCGAGCCATTTGCATATATTTTTTCTCAATGCGAATTCGCAAAAAAACAAAACAAAACGGAAAGATGGGCACAGCAGTGCAATATTACAGCGTTCAGAAAAAAAACCACGGGAAATAAACCCATTTGCGAATAAATATGAGCTGTGCGAATTTTATAAATGACCCCCATTGTGTTGCTGACGGCCCATATGAGCAAATCGGAACTTGGCTCCTGAGTTAAAAGGCATTGGCAGTCTAAACAGACAAACTGTGAACCTGTTGGATTTAAGGTTGGTGTAATAAAATTACCTGGTGGTCTAGTGGTGCGGCGGCGTGGACGGCCGCCACGCCGCCGCGCTCCTGTTCCGGCCTCCAGCGCCGGCGCCATCTTGGTTCTCTAGGGCACGAGCGGCGCGCCTGCGAGCCTCTTAAAGGTACAGGCTCGCTGGCGCAATTTCACCAGCGCGCATTGGGCACGTTTTGGCGCGGAAATTGGAGGTATTTAAGGCCCATTCTTACTCCCAGCCAGTTCCCGTGATAGAATCTTGATTCTGGTGGTTCCTGAAGCCTTGTGCTGTCTGTTCCTGTGAAATTTGTATCTGTTATTCCGGTTTTGATCCCTGCCTGTTCCTGACTATTCTGATATCCGAATCCTGACCTTTGCCTGCATCTCGACTACTCTTTCTGCCTGACCACATCTGCTTGATTACCCGGTTTGACCCTTGCCTGCCTGACAATTCTTGATATCTGCCTGCCTCGACCCTGCCTGTCTGACGATTCTCTTGCCTGCTCCATTTGTACCGTGACCTTCGGCCCAAAAGACTATCTACCTGCCGTGCCCCTCTGCTAGCCAGAACATCTTGCCTTGTACCCCTCGTTAAGTCCAGGTGGCACCCAAGTAAGCTGAGGGCTCCTCCAGAAGCCCAACGGTGGTCACACTACTGGTGAAGCCGAGCCGAGACCAGGGTACTTGGCACCTGTTCTGGTATTGGGTGCCGGCCGTGACAGTTGGTCTGTCAAAATATATCACATATTTTCCTGAATAGGTGGGTAAAAAGGTTGCACCTGCCTCAGCCAAATCTGTGTCTATAAGGCAATATTTTAATAACATCTCCAGAGCATGTCCAGAAGAGCTTTATGCCCTGTTGTTGTAGTCCCGTGTGTTCTGTGTAGTCCTTGGGTGGATTTTTTTCAGTTCTTTTACTTGATATCATTTTGTAAATAGTATTCTGTAGGAAACATTTTTTAAATATGCCCATCCAAAAGCCTTATATCCCTTTCATTTCAAGTTGTCACAGGGTAAAATTGAAATAATTCCCTCTTATATGCTTTAAGAGGAGCTTTGCCTGAATATTTCCAGACACATGCAGAATTTGCAGCCATAGAAATATGTTCCACTTTACCCTCATTTGCGCTTATAAATAGCATCACAGCAAATATTTAGCACAGGAGAAATAGGGCACAGCTATGTCAAAGAACCGCCATAAAGAAAACATTCTGCTAACGCCTTTAATTTAAAAAAAAAAAGTCTAAATTTTGCATGGTTACTTACAAACTTGACCTTTCGTTCTGGTTATTGGTTGAACCAATCTGCTCTGCTTTAAAATCTCCCAGCTCATTGATTCAGGCAATTTCTGTTGTAGGAAGGCCTGTTATTGGGTCACTTTTTATGGCACATTAGCATTTAGTCAGAATGTAGTCAAAAATGTAGTCACTTTGTGCGTGCTTAACCTGCCTACGAGGCCCATATTCTCCAAAAGGAAATGCCGATTTTTTTTTTCTTCTTAAAGCTGATATCATTGCAGAGCCAAATCTGATAGGAATAATTATCCTCTCCTGGGATATTAGCCTACAGATCTCCAAGACCAGGCAGATGACAGCTGCTCTACTAGTGGAGTCTGGAAAAGCAAGGATTAATCATGCATCTTAGTTACTCTAGGAATTACAATGAAAGGCCCTTTCTGGAGATTCATGATAAGTTGTTCTCAATTGTTTTCATAAATTTGACAGAGGATTTGTGGGGAAAAGGGGGGATTTGATGGTAGGGTTTAAGTCAAAATTTCTGACAGAAAGCTCAGGGAGTCTAATTGTGCTCACCATAGGAAGCCCGGCCACGTTTGGGAATCGCTTTTTTCTTTTTTTTTCTGTGCACCCAGCTGTGAGTTTCAAACGTGCATTCACTACCGAAGCCTATCTCGTAAATCATAATTTAGTGTGTTCGAGAAAACATAAACTGATTTTGTGGTAGAGAAAGGCTGCAACGTCATGAACAGGGACAGTATCATGAATGAAGGCAGTGCTTGGGAGCTATTATTCTCAATATCCTTGGCCTGGATGAAGATATTATAACAATGGTACATTATGGTGGAAATGTGTGACTTTGACACCCTTGAACTCTAGGCCAACTCATCCAAATATTTTTAGCAATAATCAATTTTGCCCTTTCTAAACAGCATAAAGCAGCGAGGGTGTGCTGCCATCAAAAAGAGGGTCATGGATGCCCTTTTAGGCTTTTATAGCATCCAAAAAAGTTGTTCACTATTATATGAACTGTGGCAGCATTCATTAAGGGTCCAAATGCTCTTTGCACTTCTGCATAGTTGTGCTGGGACTCTTTGTCTTCACTCAGTCTACTCTGATGAATCGCAAATAATAATGCTCATTGATGCTAGGGAACTCTGGAATTATTACCCTAGACATGACTTTAATCCCAGGGAAATCAAATAACTGGCACAGCAGGGCAATTCCAGTAACATTCCCTGTGTGTATTGCATCAAGTTACGTGACACATACAAACGCAGGAGCTCTCCCTTCTTGGCATTGCTCTTATGTGCCGGTTGTTTGTCTATAAGTGGGGTGCTGATCCCCCTGACTGTCCACTGGGCTAATCAGTACAGAGGGGGATATTGGGCAAATTCACTATGCGCCGAAGCGCCTAACGCTGGCATAACTTCGCTAGCGTAACTTCGCACCCTTACACCTACCAAATTTGCGCAGCGGACGTAACTACGCAAATTCTCTAACGCACGCATTGTTCTGAATGCTACCTTTTACGCTAGACTTCCTTCGCCACCTCAGACCAGGCGAAGCGCAATAGAGTAGATAGGGATTTCTTCAAAAAAAGTTAAAAAAAATTTTAAGTCACAAAAAACGCTGGCGTGTATTCTATATTATAGGTGAAAAAGATCAAAAAAATGTTTGGGGCTCCCCTTCTTCCCCCCTACATTTCCTAACTCATGGCAACTTAACTATACAGTGGGCACATCTGTAGGGCAAAATTTATTTGATGTTTTGAAGGTTTCCCAGGCTTGTGTAGTGCTGCTACATATTCCTCCATTGAAATTTGAATTTTGGCGCCGTATGCAAATTAACCATCACTAGAGTAACTTCGCTTCACTTAGCGAATCAACGCTAGCGCAACTTCACACCCTTACGCTACCACTGAGCTCAACTTCGGATTTTAGTGAATTTATGAAGCGCTGGCGAAACTACTCCTGGCGAAGTGCGGCGAAGTTACGCCTGGCGCAACTACGAATCTTAGTGAATGCCCCACATAGTGTGTGGATGCAGATTGTAATCCCAGGGATTAGTGATGAGACAATCTACAAGAAAACTTGCAAAACCGAGAAATATTCACAAAATACATTAAAGTCTATGAGCCATTTTTGTCACTGCAAATTTTTGTCTATTGCAAAACTTACCACATGGAGAATTTTTGGTGCCACCCCATGAAACATTTCGCTCATCACTACCAGTGATCCCACAGCAGGCTCTCTCTAGCAAATCAGACACAAAGGGGCCTATTTGTTATATTGTGTAAAACTAATACTGCTGAAAAAAAAACAGTTTAAAAGCTGTGTAAAATAAATGGCAAATTTATGAAGATGTATACGCCATCCAAATGCCGGTTTTGATGCTAATATGCATGACATGGCAAATTGTGTCCAAAAATGGCACAACCTTTAGGGCTCGTATATACGAGCATTTAAACCTGCACTCCCCTGCGTTTCGGAGGAAGGAAGTCATCTTATCCATTTAAAGGGCCCCACACTGACACAGATGCATGTAAGTGCCAAACGCAGGTGTAATGCAGCATGTTGCGCCTGTCCATAAAGAAGAGTTGGCTGCATTCCTTCCTGCACTCCCTGAGCACTCATCTGTACAAGCCTTTATTATGTGATCACTCATTCCAAAATGTGTGCTGTTTTTTTTACATTATAAATAACTATAAATTAAGGGGAAAGCAAAACAAGTAATAATCGCCTTTAGAGTAATAACATAGTGGCCAATCAGCAGCAAGCTCGGTAGAATTCATGAATGGAACATTTCGATTGGTTGCTTTTTTGCTTTCTCACATAAAATTTCTGATTCGCCTGTCTTGGCATCATCAGTGGTAAAAGTAAGATTATTCCAGCGCTCATTAATATTTAACAAGTAAATGAGTTTAAGAATGCAGGCCTATGTTTTCCCCGATGGTCACAGGAGGGTGATTGTTTTTCTAATAAAGGGCACTTCAATAATAGGAGCAATCAGCTGTCAGATGAATACCCTATAATGATGTGTCCTATGGCAATGCCACGCATGATTTTTGTTTCTGTTGATTTGAACTGTCATTTTTCTTGTTGTGATTGAAATTCCCAGATTGGCGGCTCACCGGTTACATCCTAGCTGAAGACCTTTGGCTCGGGATACGCACACATTTCCTCTGCGATTGGTTTTCTCTCAGCTAGTTACCCCTTACTTAGGGCTGACCTTTCTTAAAAAGATAATATAACCATTTCCAGAGATGAGAGATTGCTTTAAATAGCTTCCAAGACCTTTAACAAAACAATTCATTGGCAATATAAGTTGGCTTGAATGGAAGGCCAGCATCCCACCACCTCTTCTAAACGAGCTCTGAGGATAAACTTAACAAAGGGCCTTTTTTAAATATGGTTCTGACTTTTCTTTTGGTTTCTTTGACGGTAGATTATCACTCAGTTGGTTAGTTCCAAATATGCCTTGAATCTTTGTCTGGGACTTTGCTCATACTCAGCCGTATCAATGAGTTTCATATCTCACAAAACAGTAACTGTACATGGATTAGGTGGTATTGTCAGTGCTCAATATGTTCCCACACACGGGATGAGAAGCTTTAAGGTTCTTTTGTAATGTAAATCTTACTTGCAGACACAAGGAGGAAAAACAAGACTATTTTCCCCCCGTAGCTAAAGTGAGAGGGTAAATAGTCTGACTGTCATCGCTGGGTTATTTTTTTCCTTTCATTTTATGATCTCCTCCCAAAACATTGCAGTAATTATTAAATTATTGAAACATTAAAAAAATAAATCTTTATCACTAGATGCTAAACCCTCAGAATAAATTCTGGGATTCTGAATTTGAAGACATATAATTTGGCTCTCACCTTAAAAGGAGGGTTTAGCTGTCATTGCTGATGCAAGCTATTCATTTTACAGTTTAATAACATATACAGGTATTGGATCCCTTATCTGGAAACCCGTTATCCAGAAAGCTCTAAATTACAAAAAAGAACATCTTCCATAGACTGCATTTTATCCACATAATCAAAATTATTAAAAACGCTTTCCTTTTTCTCTGTGATAATAAAACAGTACCTTACCTTGTACTTGATCCAAACTAAGATAGAATTAATCCTTATTGGAAGCAAAATCAGCCTATTGGGTTTATTTGATGGTAACATGATTTTCTAGTAGACTTAAGATATGAAGATCCAAATTACAGAAAGACCCAATATCCGGAAAACCCCAGGTCCCGAGCATTTTGGATCATTGTAAAACATTTGGATTATTTAGATAAAATGGAGTCTATGGGAGACGGCCTTTCTGTAATTCTGAGCATTCTGGATGAGGGTTTCTGGATAACGTATCCTATAACTGTATTAGAAATAAGGAATTTTCCACAAAAAAATATTATTCCTCTGCACAGCCTAAATAGTTTGCTTTAAATGTTACTTTTAAATTACATATTCAACTGACTCCATTACAACCATTATAGGCCTTTGGCATTGTTTAGTAGTCTAAATAGTTTACTATACATCATGCAAATGTTGAGTAGTGATGGGCAAATAAATTTGGCAGGCGCAAACTTGTGGCAAAATTTCCATGTTTCGCGAAATTTGCAAAACTACCGTGAAAATTCGACAGTGAAAATTAGTCGGCGTCCAAAAATTTGGTTGCATGGTGGAAAAGTCGCTAGCGTCAAAACCGTCACACACGTCAACATTATTCAGACGCCCATTGACTTGAACACCAGCGTCAAAATTCACATTTCACGTATTTCGTGAATTTCGCCCATCACTAATGTTGAGGGCTATCATCCCCATTAAGTATGTATTAAGGTTCAATACAGCATAGAATCAATATAATATGAAGCCAGGCTAGGGCGTAATTTGAATTGACAATTGTTTAAAGCTTCGGTCCTGCTTAGTGGTTTTGCTTTGAAATACAGCAAATTACAAGAACTTACACGTTAAAAAGGAATACTGTATTTCTCTTTTTATGTTCCTTATCTTTGCCCTTCTAAAGCTTCTAACACTCAGGCTTAACACACACCTTTTTATTGGCAATACTTGGAAATAGAAGAGACATCATAAATGGAGAGGGTTGTTTTTTATTTACAAAGAATAGCTAAATGGTAATATGCCTATTAGAAAGAAGTCAGTAAAAACACGATACAACATTTGAGTATGTACTGAACATGCAGGAGGGCAATTATTTGCTGTATATGGGACAAATTGTAATTGGGTGACTAAAGAATACAGAACCACAATGAAAAGTAAAGAAATTCCAGAACCTTCCTATTGACTTGACTTAAGTGAATCCTTACACAATATCACCATACAAGAAGGCTAGAAGATCACAGTGGTATTACATATAAGAAAATAAGACCCGGACATCCTATTTTTGGCGTTTCATGGTTTAGGTGGCCGAAACATTCAAAGAGTCTACAAAACGAATTTGTTGGCAAAGTTC
The DNA here is from genome assembly GCF_017654675.1 of Xenopus laevis. NCBI lineage: Eukaryota > Metazoa > Chordata > Amphibia > Anura > Pipidae > Xenopus > Xenopus laevis. The sequence goes on from NC_054388.1 coordinate 93,007,621, forward strand.
TCTTATGGGGACTCTACATGCTTAAAAATGAATGCTTATTTAAGGGGTAATTATATTCTGGTCGAGTTGTGTGACACCTATGTGTAGAGTCAACTTGGGGCTATGGCGATAGAAATCCATTACTGGCCTACCAAAATCTGTTTATCAAGATTTGACAAAGGGCATTGGTAGGCCCAAAATATTAATCTAGGTGATATGATTTATTGGCTTAATAAACTATTGTTTTTTACACTTTACAACTACAAGTGGTGCCTGATTTCTTATTTATTTCTTATATATTATTGGTCTCCATCACATGATTGTTCCTGTAAGAGGATAATAACACTACAGTAGAGCTATGGGAGATATAACAAAGGTCTTACCAAGAAATCCTGACAACTAAGGGGCTGATTCACTAAGGGTCGAATATCGAGGGTTAATTAACCCTCGATATTAGACTAGGAATTGAAATCCTTCGACTTCGAATATCGAAGTCGAAGGATTTAGCGCAAATACTTCGAATGAAGGATTTTAATCCAACGATCAAAGGAATATCCTTTGATCAAAAAAACTTAGGAAAGCCTATGGGGACCTTCCCCATAGGCTAACATTGACTTCGGTAGCTTTTAGCTGCCGAACTAGGGGGTCAAAGTTTTTTTTAAAGAGACAGTACTTCGACTATCGAATGGTCGAATAGTCGAACGATTTTTACTTCGAATCCTTCGATTCATAGTCGTAGTCGAAGGTCGAAGTAGCCCATTCGATGGTAGAAGTAGCCCAAAAATACTTCGAAATTCGAAGTTTTTTTACTTCGAATCCTTCACTCGAAGTTAGTGAATCGGCCCCTTAGACAAGACTGTAACTGAAAGCTAGAAAAATTTAGAACAGGAATGGGAATCCGTTATCCGGAAACCTTTAATTTATAAAGTTCAGAATTCCTGAAAGACTATTATCCATAGACTCTATTATAATGAAATAACTCAATTTTTTAAATGATTTTCCTTTTCTCTGTTATAATAAAACACTACTTTATTTAATCCCAACTAAGATACATTTCATCTTTATTGGAGGCAAAAAAAAACCTGTTGGAGTTACTTAAGGTTAATCATTTTTAAGTAGACTTAAGGTATGTGAAGAGATGGACAAATCTGACCTGTTTTGCCAACATTTTTTGCGTAACAAATTTTCCAACCATGCAACATTTTTCAAACCACTCAACATTTTTTTTACTATCTGTGGGCATTTTTCTTAAAATGCTGCAACATATTTCACTCATCCCTAATGGAGATCCATATAAAAAAGATCCCTTATTCAGAAATCCCCAGGTCCCAAGCATTCTGCACAACAGGTCCCATACCTGTACTTGTATAAGGAAATATAATTACATATAATTACATACAGATCTTAATATTATGAATATTAAATTGGCCAAATGTAAAGGAAGTTGTAGTGGACGGTTATTTAAGCTAGGGTCAGGTGATTGTGGATCCACTCCCCCATTGCTCCTCTGCTCCTGCCTGCGCCTAGAAGCATTGTCTCCACTTGGGTGCAGGCAGAAAGAGAAGGGGAACAGGGTGGCAGCAGATTCTCCGCATGCGGAGAATTCGTATCGTCTGGCCCTAGCCTTAGGTAAGACTTTGGCTAGCATGTTTTTCTTTTTTCCTGGCATTGGCTTGTGCTATCATTGACCTTATCAAGTCCTGAATAGGAGGCGCAAAATCAGCTTGCATAATTTAAGTAAACCAGATCTTCAAATTCTCTGTAAACACAGATTTGCAATGTTTAAATATCAGCCTGCGGATTGGCTTTCAAACACTTACGCACCTTTACTATCTTCACGTTCTGCCATACCCATGGTTACTACGGTCTTCTACTTGATATTTGTTATTCCAGTAATGTACCAGCAGACACCATTTGATGTGGGAGACAGCATTGTGTCAATCAAAGCAACAGCCACTAAATCTTGAAAGACAATAACATCAGTTTTGTGGAGAATGATTGCATCCAAAGCGCTACAAATGTACTTAATTCATTAAGAAGCCCTATTCCGTTTTGGTGCATGACTTGGATGACGGACTTGTTTTGAAACGTTAATATTCATTTCATCTACAAAAGGGTTTCAAGGTAAAATACACGTTTATCCTTAGGGATGAAGAATCGAAAGGACGGATGTGATCATATCAAGATGAGTTGATCATATCAAGATGAGTTGATCATATCAAGATGAGTGGCAGCAAATATATTTCATTGACGGCTAGCGCCATTATAATTAAAGCCTGCCATTGCTAGAACCAACTCTCTCTGCTTCTTGCTAAAACCAGAGTTATAGCCGGGATGAATCACACTGGGACATTTTGCCCTATGATTTTATTTCATGCCAAATCACCTAATTGGTGACACTGCTTGCTGCTGCTGTGAGGTTCTGCAGTTCCAAGGCAGCCTGACAATCTCACTATATGGAAAATGGAATAGTGACGGCTAATTGATTTTACAGCAGCACCGAAGGACAGACAATGAAAATACCATCAATTTAATCCACTATTTAATGGTTCCAATTTAGCCTCTGTAAATGCTCACTAAACTAATTTCTCTGGGTTCAGCAATCTGAAAAGCTATCATATCTCTAATCTCCTTCAATATATTCATCTGGAAAAGGGAATTTAGCCAATTCTGATGTGTGGAGATGATCTGTTAGCACAGTGTAAATGTTTATAACATGGCAATCTAGTTCGTTTATAAGGATATGAAAAGTTTTATTGGGGAGGGCAGTGAAGTGGAACGATGGGATAATAGGCATTTACCCAGCAGTCTCTGGGAAACAGGGAGAAGGCAGGCATGCAGAAAAAGACTTGGATAAACTAAAATCCCAAATGGTAAAATGAAACTCAGCCCAGTACATGATGCATCAGGGAGTCTCTGGCATAAAGGATACTAATACTATTGTCTTCATTTATGGCTGGGGTTGTCATGCTTTTAAATGATACAAAAAGTGCTTTGATATTTGTAATGGTTTTAGCAATAAAGTACATTTTTATTTTCTTCCCCCATACTGTGTTGGACAGCTCACTAAAATATTGTTCCAATCAACCAGCGTGCTTTTAAACTATCTTGCTAAACTGTAAGCTCTTTAGGGGAGTCATTTCATTTTCCATGCTATATGCTCATGACTTGTGGATCACTTAACATTAAATTGAGTATGGGAGCCCATGTGATCTAATTATGCGTTGGTGGTTGAAAAGCTGAAAGTCATTGTTGGCAGTGCAAAATTACCTTATGTCCAGGGAAAACACTCTGCAATTTTCTATAAACTACGAGGGCAATGGCTTTACAGTGAAGAGGGAGAAGAACTAAAATGTATTTCGGTACAATGGCAAAAAAATCACCATTTAACCTTCAGAAGAATACAGTTAGTAGAGTGGCGCAGTGGTTAGTACTGCTGGGATCCTAGGTTTGTTTCCAGCCAGGATATAATCTGCAAGGAGTTTATATGTTTTCCTGTTCTTGCATGAGTTTCCTGTAGGCACTTTGGTTTTCAGCCCTCCTAGGCCATAGAGTCTTCTGATCATTGTAGCTGTGAATGAAGTTGGAACCACAGATAGTCAACTCCACTGCAGGGATGGATGTAAATGATGCTTAATCTGTAAATAGCTGCAGATTATGTTGCCTATGAGAAATTATTCATATCAGTGCCGGGCCAAGTCAACCAGGTGCCCAAGGCAACCTGGCCAACTGCGGTGCTCCCAATCGTTCGCACATGCGCAGAAGAGAACGAGTGACTGCACATGAGCAGAAGTGCCGAGCCTGCATGAGTGCGCATGCGCAAAAGCGCCCGTGCCACGCAAATGCGCATGCGTGGAAGAGCGCACAATCGTCATTGAGCAGGAACTGCAGCCACAGATGGGTCCGAACTAAGGGAAAGCATCAAAAGAGGTAGGTGCCTGGCGCCCCTCTGCCTTTGCGCCCTAGGCACGTGCCTCTTCTGCCTACCCCTAGTTCCGGCCCTGATTCATATTGTTTCATTCATTCATTTTGTTCCCCTACCCCCTTTTTGTTCTTCCCATCTCTTCTTCTACAAATTTTTTATTTTCTTTTTCCCCTGTATTTCCAATGCAATACTACTCTATACTCATGAAAATGTTGACTCCAGCCCATCTTTCCCTCAACATGAAAGTTATATAAATATACTTGCATGGGGATTCTGTTCAATGCTATCAAATTTATCTACACCCGCCTAGAGCTAAAAAGTCTTGTGGCCATACCTAGATTTTCAAGATTTTTGTCCCTGAGTTGCATATAAAATATATAAGACTGTGCAGTAAATGGAACAGAAGGCCAACATGCTTGGGTATGATGCAAACCTACAACATGCACTGGAAAAACATGAGGCTATGCATTAAACACAAGCCAACAAAATGTTCTAATTAATACATGAGCACATTGTCTGTTATGAACAGATCCCCAATACTGGCATTTTAAGAAAATTAGTACTGGAAATCATCACCAGTCATACATCATTAAAGGGATACTGTCATGGGAAAAAAAAAATTTTTCAAAATGAATCAGTTAATAGTACTGCTCCAGCAGAATTCTGCACTGAAATCCATTTCTCAAAAGAGCAAACAGATTTTTTTATATTCAATTTTGAAATCTGACATGGGGCTAGACATATTGTCAATTTCCCAGTTGCCCCAAATCATGTGACTTGTGCTCTGATAAACTTCAATCACTCTTTACTGCTGTACTGCAAGTTGGAGTGATATCATCCCCTCCCTCCCCCCCAGCAGCCAAACAAAAGAACAATGGGAAGGTAACCAGATAGCAGCTCCCTAACACAAGATAACAGCTGCCTGGTAGATCTAAGAACTGCACTCAATAGTAAAAACCCATGTCCCACTGAGACACATTCAGTTACATTGAGACGGAAAAACAGCGGCCTGCCAGGAAGCATTTCTCTCTTAAAGTGCAGGCACAAGTCACATGACCAGGGGCAGCTGGGAAATTGACAATATGTCTAGCCCCATGTCAGATTTCAAAATTGAATATAAAAAATCTGTTTGCTCTTTTGAGAAATGAATTTCAGTGCAGAAGTCTGCTGGAGTAGTACTATTAACTGGTGCGTTATGAAAAAAACATGTTTTCCATGACAGTATCCCTTTAATGTATAACAAAATGTATAATAAGAAAAAGGTGACATAGGACTTAACAAACAGTACTGTGCATAGTGTCACCAAGAATATAGGCACTAACTCACATATAAAATTATTTATAGAGATTTCACAGGGCCCAGGTGTATCCTAAACTGCCATGGAAAAGATGGCGCTGGCATGACATATGCATGGGATGGTATCAAATAACAATGTTTCTGGGATGGATTCCCCTGTAGCTAAATTTTGTCATCTGCATCCCAACAAAATGTCACACCGTGATTTCAAATCTCTTGACTGCATGATTAGTACATGAAAACAACCTATGCATTGTAAATATTAAGACTGCTGTCCTTGGATAACTTGTTCCTCTGAGCTTACTAATAAGTCTGGGATTGCGTCTACTGACAACGTTAATTTGTACAGGTTTGCAATCCTATTTATCAGTTTAACAAAAACAAGTGTTTATTTACAAGCGTGCAAGACCTGCATGTAATTGCATCACCTGTATCTCCGGAGAGCCTACGTGAATAAAGACACCCAGGAGTATAGATTAGCTATCACTGATTACATTACCGCTTTCATATTTCAAAGTAGACCAAGTTCAAAACAATTGTGGATGCTTTGGCTAATTTCATTTTAGAGCAGATAATTGTATGTGACCTCGGCCTTGCAGCTGGGACTTTTAAGCCCTAGTCTTTGTACAGCCAGGCCCAGGTGTTTAACTTTTGCCTAAAACCTACTTAGATCCAGAAGGTTTATGATTTAACACAAATTGATCTCTTATTAAAGAGTAATTAACTGGACTACGGTATCCGGCCTATGATGAATAATGCATGAATAACGATCAGAAACTTGACTTAAACTGCCACTGTATAAATGTTAGTTATTAGATATTCAAAATGTTTAAACTAGGCATGGGAATAATATAAATACAGAAATGATGTATTTGACAAAGACAAGACATCAGGAATGATGCAAATAACCTTCCAAAAGGCAGCAAATATTGACTCCTATCTGTGGGGGGTTTCTATACTTGTGGTTGAGGTTCAAGCTGGAATGCAGGGGCCAATATTTAGAAAGGGGAATGTATTGGGCACATGCTCGGTAACCATGGTAGCTCCATAAATTCACATTGTGTGCTCCAATTGGCTACAATCTGTTGGGTTGTAGCTTGCAATCTGAGAGAATGTGGATATTGGGACAACCAAAGGCTTGTCTGGCAAATGCAGTTGGTTAGGGGTATAATTTCTCTGCTACATCCATTTCCACACTATGTAGTCAACATGATGATCTGCATATGAAACTCTCATCTAGGGACTAACTGTCGCCCTGCTTGCTTTCTGACCAGATCCTTACAAAAGTGGGGGTGTTGATTGAAAATTATGGGAATTAATGGAGGCAGCTCATCAATGACAGACTTTTGTCTGTACTAAGGGACATATAACATAATATAAAATGAAGGAATACTGGGTATGGAAGATAGCTCACAGTATAAGTTGATCCATGGACTAGTCCGATTGCCATTTTGGAGTCAGGAAGAAATTGTTTCCCCCTCTGAGGCAAATTGGAGAGGCTTCAGATGAGTTTTTTTGCCTTCCTCTGGATCAACTGGCAGATAGGCAGGTTAAAAAAAGTAAAAAGGTTGAACTTGATGGAGATGTGTCTTTTTTCAACCTTACTTACTATGATAACCGCACCCCCAGTCCTAACAAAGGCAGGCCTAAGGCAGATGGGCAGGATAGTTAATGTTGATCTATTAAGATAATATAAACCCAAGGGTTTATCATATGGTGAAATACAAGACAGGATTACAATACAAACAGCATCTTGGATAACCACTATCTGCGCTTGGCAGAACTTGACCGTAACACTTGCTCCATGTGTGCTCAGTAAACCGTTAGGTTGGGAAATACAGTATGCTTTACTGAAAATGAGTCTTGGCCTGAGTGCAGAAACTTTATTTCCATTTATGGATATCATTATACCTTGTTTCTTACCGTAAATGCCAGGCAAAGGGTATATAAGCTTGGACCAATAGGTGTGATATTTGAAGCTCTCCATGTCATACTTGCTAAGTGTGACAAGCTTCCCAAGATTCCAATGTTTTGTCTAATAAATAATTCAGCTATTCAAAAGAACCTACTTGTCTTGGAGTCTTGCAGGTTCTGGTAAGCAAATTACCAAAAGTGTACCCCAGTGGGAGGCATCTTTTTTTGCCTTACCCTTTGTAATGTAATCATTGCAGCCACAAATTACTAAAAATTCTAAAAATAGGGGAAATTACATAATGATAGCACTACTTATATATCAGCTGCAAAGCTAGTAACCTGTAGCAGCCAAATAGTATAAGATACTGGTGTTTTGTATGAAAGCAAACCTCAAGTTGGCTGTTGGGCATACTAGACATTGAGTAAGCAGAGTACTCTTATGTAGGTTACAGAATTTCAAGACCTATGCTATGCTTCCATTAAACTACAGGGGAGACATTTTCTGTTTCTGAGTATCAGGAGTAAATGAGAAAAAGTGTGGAAAGCTAGAGGTCACAAGTCAACAGTGTGCATGATTTTAATTCTCATGTTTATGGCTGTCATGCCATGTCATCTAGAATCCAGAATGCTCGGGCCTGGGGTTTCCAGACAATGTATCTTTCTGTAATTTGGATCTTCATACCTTAATTCTACAAGAAAATCAGGTAAACATTAAATAAACCCAACAGGCTGGTTTTGCTTCCAATAAGGATTAATTATATCTAAAGCTGGCCATGCACGGGCCAATAAAAGCTGCCAACAGACAGAGTCAGCAGCTTATTGGCAGTGTGTGGGACCTCCGACGGCTTCCCCCGATCAATATCTGGCCAAGAGTCGGCCAGATGTTGATCAGTCAGGGGTAAAAATCCAATTGGATCGAGGACTGCATCTGTTTGTTAAAGAGGTCCCAATTGTTGGGCCTTAAGGCCCATGATCATATCAGCCCAATATCACCCACCTTGAAGGTTGGCATATTGGGGAGAGATCCGCTCTTTTGGCTAAATCACCAAACGAGCAGATCTCTATGTGTATGGCCACCTTTCATTTGGTTCTAGTGCAAGATACAGGTATAGGACCGTTATCCAGAATGCTCAGTACCTGGGGTTTCCCGGATAATGGATCTTTCCGAAATTTGGATCTTCATACCTTAAGTCTACAAGAAAATCAAGTAAACATTAAAAAAAAACAATTGGCTGATTTTGCTTCCAATTAGGATTAATTATATCATCGTTAGGATCAGGTACCAGGTACTGTTTTTCTTATTACAGAGAAAAAGGAAATCATTTTTAAAGATGTGGATTACTTGATTATTATGGAGCCTATGGAGACAGCCTTTCCACAGAACTTTCTGGATAATGGGTTTCCAGATAACGGATCCTGTACCTGTACTGTTTTATTTTTTATTATATTTCATTATTTGGATTACTTGAATAAAAGGAAGTCTATCGGAGAGTCATAATTCAGAGCTTTCTGGATAACAGGTTTCTGGATAATGGATCCCATACCTGTATGAATATATTTATATATCAACCATTTATATATATATATATATATATATATATATATATATACATGTATGTGTGTGGGTATGCATGAGTATATATGTATAGCTGGTCAGGCTTGAGCATATGACTATTTGAGGCAAGTGTAGCATTTGTATATACAAATAGTGTATATATGCAAATTGATTTGCCCATGGAGTGTATCTATTTTGTCACACTGATTTGGCCTTCTCTCTGTTTGTTTGTTTGTTTGTTTGTTTGTTTGTTTGTTATAGACCAGGCCCATTGGTTTGAAATTCACTTTTTGTGTGCAATTTCTATTCCTTAAGCACCAAGAATGACATTACAGTGGGCATACAGAAATCTTTAAGGGCTGAAAATTGACTGTGAATAGGCAGTACTACAAAGCAAGCGTTCCTTACAGTTTGCTGTCATTTGTACCAATTTGGAGATGTAGCGCAGATTGCTTAATACGGCAATGCCTAGCCTAGTGTGAGAGATTGGAGGCGAGACAGTATCTACTTTGTCCTCTGCTAACCACAGATCAATTACAAGGCAGACAATCCAGTGTCACATATGATTCACAATGTCAATTTCATGCTAGGGGTAACCATTTAAGAAAGAGCCGTGTTGGTTTTACATTTGATAAGAAATCAGCAGTGTTTGTATTTGTAAGAGGGCCGATCACTGAGTGTGACAGCAACCAGAGATTGTTACGTACTATCAACTGCTTGTCTGTACTCTGTCATGGGCCCATAAGAATTTATTTCAAATGTTTTTTTTTCCTCTCTCTCGCTCTCTCTCTTTTTCTCTCAATCTCTCTCTATTCAAACCGTCTGTAAAAATAAACTGTCAGTCTTATTTACAGTGGAGCTAGCTGAAAATGCTAAAGGATTTTTAGGTCAAATTGCTGTTTAATAAATTTCAAAACTAGGACGGAATAAATCGACCTTTCTATTTATTTCCAATGTGAACATGGAATAACCTCTGCATTGTTTCCATTTGTGCCTTCATTCCCTACAGCTTCCCATGGAATTCTTCTCAGCGTTCTGTGAATATATATATATATATACATATATATATATATATATATATATATATATATATATATATATATATATATATATATATATATATATATATATATAGATATATATATATATATACCGGTATGTTGACATATATATATTATTCAGAATGCTCAGGACCTGGAGTTTCAGGATAAGGGATCTTTCTGAAATTTGGGTTTCCATACTTAATGTCTACCAAGTAATCATTTAAACATGAATTAAACCTTCAAAGGTAGTTGAATCTGTCCCATTTCGCAAAAAAAATTGCGAAACAGCAAAAATTCATGGAATGCATTTCAATGGGCATCAAAATAATTTTGACGCACAGCAATTTTTTGACACGAGCGACAGTATTTCTATTTACAACTATCTTGTCCAAATGCAGTAAAGTCAGGGGCAGATTTACTAAGCTCGAGTGAAGAATTCGATTGAAAAAAAATTTGAATTTTGAAGTATTTTTTTGGGTACTTCGACCATCGAATGGGTCAAATTCGATCAAATTCGATCTAATCGAATGATTCGAACGGTTCGAAGTAAAAAACGTTCAACTATTCGACCATTCGATAGTCGAAGTACTGTCTCTTTAAAAAATACTTTGACTACATACTTCGCCACTTTAAACCTACCGAGCTGCAATGTTAGCCTATGGGGACCTTCCCCAGCACTTTTCTAAGCTTTTTTTGATCAAATAAAAATCCTTCGATCGATCGCTTAAAATAGTTTGAATCGTTCGATTCAATTATTTGATCGTTCGAGCATTTGCGCTAAATCCTTCGAATTTGATATTCGAATTAGAAGAATTTTACTTCGAGGGTCGAATCCGAGGGTTTATTAACCCTCGAAATTTGACCCTTGATAAATCTGCCCCTAGGCGTCCAAATAATTTTGATGCAGGCCAATTTTTATGCACGTGGCAATTTTGACTATCGACAACTGAATTAATTGACTAAAATGGAGTCCATGGGAGATGGCCATCCCGTAATTTGGAACTTTATGGATAACGGGTTTCCAAATAATGGATCACATACCTGTATTCATAATTGAAGACCTTAAAGACATGCCTGGGGGCCAGAACTGTTTCCTAATGAGTAAGGCAATCAATCCAACCCTCATCAAGTTTGTCTCTAAAGTCAAAAATGCATTGTGCTCAACTTGAACAGCTGTCTTTAGAGGCGTGTCTTCTAGAAGAAAGCTTGGATCCTTTGCACCCAACAATATCAGCTGAAAGGGCAGCAGCAAATATTTTGTGTGAAAAGCTACTAAGAAAATATCTCCCCTTGAGACTGTTTGCCCAGGTATTGCAATACAGTATATTTAACTGCCCAACTACCTAAAATGTACTTCTTGGCCAGCCAGTCCTAATGAGCATTTTTATTTTACCAGCATGAATCACAGTCCAGTTAATCTTACCATAAGTTCAAAAATGTGTTCTGATACAGAGTGATAAAACACCTTATGATTGATACTAGATACAGGGTTCAGAAGCCAGAAAGCCACAGGTTACAGATCCCTTTTCCAGTGGGTCCTGAAGTTTTAAAGGAGAACTAAAGCTGAACTTAAGTAGTAGGGCAGAAATGTTGCACATTATATTTTGGGCTTCTGTACCAGCCAGTGGCCTTTAACAATAAAAATTTGTGCCCCTAAAAATGCCCCTGTAGTTCCCCATCTTCTTTTCTGCTGATTCACTGAACAGGCTCTGTGCTGCTGGCACTTACCCGAGCTTAGGGACCAAAGCACAAGATACTGAATATATATCATTTAAATGTTATAAAATAAGGCTGAGGCTGATTACTAAATACGAATTGGTACGTGGCAGCACAGAAACCAGCACAATTAGCCTCAGAATTTAATAATTAGCCCTGTAGCTTACATGACAGGCCAACCTTATTTTCTGCTTGATGATTTCCCATGACCTCTAAGCTTAGCTTCTCAACATCTGCTCAAAGCGCACTGAGCATTTGCGCGTCGCCGACACTCAAAATAAAATCCAAAATCTGAAACTCCTGTGACAACTTTGAAGGTCTCAATTATTACTACTATAGAGATGCTGGACCTTTAGTATGTAATATGTGTGTGTGTGTGTGTGTGTGTGAGCTTTGCCCACTTGCTTTTTCCTCTTGCTTCTATAAAAATGTTACAACCTCTGCTAGTAGTATCCATCTAATGTGAAACACTATTTTTCTCTGAACTAGTAAGGAGCAGAGTTTAGGCAGTAGAAAACAATAGACTTATAGGGGCAAATTCACTAAGCCGTGAAGCTACAACCTCTGCTAGTAGTATCCATCTAATGTGAAACACTATTTTTCTCTGAACTAGTTAGGAGCAGAGTTTAGGCAGTAGAAAACAATAGACATATAGGCGCAAATTCACTAACGAACGCTGGCGTAGTTTCGCTAGTGTTACTTCGCAACCTTACGCCAGGCGAATTTTCGCAAAAACTACGCAAATTCACTAACTTGTGCAGTGTACTGAACGCTACCTTTTACGCAAGACTTCCTTCGCCACCTCAGACCTGGCGAAGCGCAATAGAGTAGATAGGGATTGTTTAAAAAAAAGTCAATTTTTTTTCTAAGTCCCAAAAAAACGCTGGCGTGTTTTCTACATGATGGCTGATAGGCTGAAAAAGATCGAAAAATTTTTGGGGCTCCCCTTCCTCCCCCCTACATTTCCTGACTCATGGCAACTTACCTAGACAGTGGGCACATGTGTAGGGCAAAATAAAAATTTTATTTGCTGATTTGAAGGTTTTCTAGGCATTTGTAGTGCAGATACGTGTTCCTCCATTGAAATTTGAATTTTGCGCCTTATGCAAATTAGCCTTCGCTAGCGTAACTTCGCTTTATATAGCGAATCAACGCTAGCGCAACTTCGCAACCTTACGCTACCCCTGTGCGCAACTTCGGATTTTAGTGAATTTGCGGAGCCCTGGCGAAACTACGCCTGGCGAAGTGCGGCGAAGTGCGGCGAAGTGAATTTGCCCCATAGTCATTAGTGATCTGTTGCAGGTGAATACATTTGCAGAGAAAATTCGCCAGCCTCAAATCCGTCACCGGCGACAATTCTGACGCCGGCATCAATTAAACAGACGCCCATTGACTTTAATGCACATCTGAATTGTCATCGGAAAACATGTTTTTTTCAAAACGCATCAGTTAATAGTGCTACTCCAGCAGAATTCTGCACTGAAATCCATTTCTCAAAAGAGCAAACAGATTTTTTTATATTCAATTTTGAAATCGGACACAGGGATAGACATTTTGTCAATTTCCCAGCTGCCCCTGGTCATGTGACTTGTGCCTGCACTTTAGGAGAGAAATGCTTTCTGGCAGGCTGCTGTTTTTCCTTCTCAATGTAACTGAATGTGTCTCAGTGGGACATGGGTTTTTACTATTGAGTGTTGTTCTTAGATCTACCAGGCAGCTGTTATCTTGTGTTAGGGAGCTGTTATCTGGTTACCTTCCCATTGTTCTTTTGTTTGGCTGCTGGGGGGGAAAAGGGAGGGGGTGATATCACTCCAACTTGCAGTACAGCAGTAAAGAGTGATTGAAGTTTATCAGAGCACAAGTCACATGACTTGGGGCAGCTGGGAAATTGACAAAATGTCTAGCCCCATGTCAGATTTCAAAATTGAATATAAAAAAATCTGTTTGCTCTTTTGAGAAATGGATTTCAGTGCAGAATTCTGCTGGAGCAGGACTATTAACTGATTCATTTTGGAAAAATGTTTTTCCCATGACAGTATCCCTTTAAGTCATTCTTGGTACCAGTTACTTGAGCAAGATTGAATAAAAAGCTTCACTGAACTTGTTTGTGTCTCTAAATCCAACATGGCAGATCTCTGTCTCACCCACCCAAGCTAACAAAACCGCTTCCCTTTAGTTAATTTTCTAGAATATAATGTAGCTTTGATTGGTGCTGAAAACATGAATTTGAGGAAATCTCTTCACAAACAGACTATTTCTTCATTTCACATCCCAGAGGGAACGCTTTGTGTGTTTATTGACTAAATAAGTGTATTGATTTGTTAAGAGCTTTTCTATTTCCTTTCATTGGAAAATATGGCTGCCTGTATCCTCCGCTATGAGCAGTAGGTGAAACGTTTTTTTAGTGCTGCCATAAATTTCTATCTCTGCTCTTCTTGGCCATGGAAACAAGTGTTTTCCAGTCCATAGGGGTTAATTTGTCCATGTTAAACTTTTAGTGATACCCCTAGAGCCCTGTGCTGGTAGACAGTAACTTGAAAGAAAGTCACCAATGAATATCCCCACCTGTCATCTGTTTTGTATATGTATGCAATTAACCTTGCTTTTCTTTAGATGCAGCAGAAAACGCAAAGTGAATTTCTTAATAATAAAAAAAATGACCTAAAGTGATTTGTCTGAATTATTTTTGAGTGTGGGTGTCAGTACCCTCAAGAACAATTGTGTAGCAGGAAAGAAAGATCCAGGGAACTGTTCAGACTGTTAGTGGAATAAGTAACTACTTTAACTTCTTGTGAACTTGCACACAAGCTTTTATCACTCCATGACATGATATAGAAGACATTAAAAGACAGATTCTTAAGGTGTAAATAATTGGTGTCAGAAAACGATAACCATATTACCAGGGGAGATATGTATCTGTGCCTAAAATCTCGGTGGAAAATCAAGTAAGAGATCGTAACACTGGAATGGCACATAAAACTTTTACATTTTAGATGTGTTTCTGTCTTATAAAGTCCATGTCAGAGAAGCAACCTTTTATATAGTAATTGAAAACCTTCAGTGTGGTCCACAATGTGTCTGTCTATCTATCTATCTATCTATCATCTATCAATTAATCATCTATCAATCTATCTATCTATCTATCTATCTATCTATCATCTATCTATCTATCATCATCATCTATCTGTCTATCTGTCCTACTATCTATCTATCTATCTATCTATCATCTATCTATCTATCTATCTATCTATCTATCTATCTATCTATCATCTAGCAATCAATTATCTAGCAATCAATTATCTATCTATCTATCTATCTATCTATCTATCTATCTATCTATCTATCTATCCTATCATCTATCTATCTATCTATCTATTGCATCTATCTATCTATCTATCTATCTATCTATCTATCTATCTATCTATCTATCTATCATCTAGCAATCAATTATCTATCTATCTATCTATCTATCTATCTATCTATCTATTATCTATCTATCTATCTATCTATCTATCTATCTATCTATCATCTAGCAATCAATTATCTATCTATCTATCTATCTATCTATCCTATCATCTATCTATCTATCTATCTATCTATTGCATCTATCTATCTATCTATCTATCCATCCATCTATCTATCATCTATCAATCATCTATCTATTGCATCTATCTATCTATCTATTGCATCTATCTATCTATCTATTGCATCTATCTATCTATCTATCTATCTATCTATCTATCTATCTATCTATCTATCTATCTATCTATCTATTGCATCTATCTATCTATCTATTGCATCTATCTATCTATCTATCTATCTATCTATCTATCTATCTATCTATCTATCTATCTATCTATCTATCTATTGCATCTATCTATCTATCTATCTATCTATCTATCTATCTATCTATCTATCTATCTATCTATCTATCTATCCATCATCTATCTATTGCATCTATCTATCTATCTATCTATCTATCTATCTATCTATCTATCTATCTATCTATCTATCTATCTATCTATCATCTATCTATCATCATCATCTATCTGTCTATCTGTCCTACTATCTATCTATCTATCTATCTATCTATCTATCTATCATCTATCTATCTATCTATCTATCTATCTATCTATCTATCTATCTATCTATCATCTAGCAATCAATTATCTAGCAATCAATTATCTATCTATCTATCTATCTATCTATCTATCTATCCTATCATCTATCTATCTATCTATCTATTGCATCTATCTATCTATCTATCTATCTATCTATCATCTAGCAATCAATTATCTATCTATCTATCTATCTATCTATCTATCTATCTATCTATTATCTATCTATCTATCTATCTATCTATCTATCTATCTATCTATCATCTAGCAATCAATTATCTATCTATCTATCTATCTATCTATCTATCCTATCATCTATCTATCTATCTATCTATCTATTGCATCTATCTATCTATCTATCCATCCATCTATCTATCATCTATCAATCATCTATCTATTGCATCTATCTATCTATCTATTGCATCTATCTATCTATCTATTGCATCTATCTATCTATCTATCTATCTATCTATCTATCTATCTATCCATCATCTATCTATTGCATCTATCTATCTATCTATCTATCTATCTATCTATCTATCTATCTATCTATCTATCTATCTATCTATCTATCTATCATCTATCTATCATCATCATCTATCTGTCTATCTGTCCTACTATCTATCTATCTATCTATCTATCTATCATCTATCTATCTATCTATCTATCTATCTATCTATCTATCTATCTATCTATCTATCATCTAGCAATCAATTATCTAGCAATCAATTATCTATCTATCTATCTATCTATCTATCTATCCTATCATCTATCTATCTATCTATCTATTGCATCTATCTATCTATCTATCTATCTATCTATCTATCTATCTATCATCTAGCAATCAATTATCTATCTATCTATCTATCTATCTATCTATCTATCTATCTATCTATTATCTATCTATCTATCTATCTATCTATCTATCTATCTATCTATCTATCATCTAGCAATCAATTATCTATCTATCTATCTATCTATCTATCTATCCTATCATCTATCTATCTATCTATCTATCTATTGCATCTATCTATCTATCTATCCATCCATCTATCTATCATCTATCAATCATCTATCTATTGCATCTATCTATCTATCTATTGCATCTATCTATCTATCTATTGCATCTATCTATCTATCTATCTATCTATCTATCTATCTATCTATCCATCATCTATCTATTGCATCTATCTATCTATCTATCTATCTATCTATCTATCTATCTATCTATCTATCTATCTATCTATCTATCTATCATCATCTATCAATTAATCATCTATCAATCTATCTATCTATCTATCTATCTATCTATCTATCTATCTATCTATCATCTATCTATCTATCATCATCATCTATCTGTCTATCTGTCCTACTATCTATCTATCTATCTATCTATCTATCTATCATCTATCTATCTATCTATCTATCTATCTATCTATCTATCATCTAGCAATCAATTATCTATCTATCTATCTATCCTATCATCTATCTATCTATCTATCTATCTATCATCTATCAATCATCTATCTATTGCATCTATCTATCTATCTATCTATCTATCTATCTATCTATCTATCTATCTATCTATCATCTATCTATCTATATGTATAGTCATAGTAGCTGCCATTGCAATGCATAAAGTACAATAGTGGTGCCTCAAACATAGGTTATGCTCAGGGCAACATGGGCAAATGTGTTGCCTGCAATATTGCTACTTAGAAAAACCTGTTACAGGCAAGAGTGTGTGCATCGCCAAAGCAAGATGGCAGGTAGTAAGCCAGGAGTATTAAGGCACTTGAGCCTCTGAGACATAACTATTAACACCGAGGCAGGGTTCTAAATTGTAGAATGTCCTCTAGAATTACTGAGCAGTCTTGTTTAACACCCATTTCTAGTCTGGCCAGTTTCTACTACTGTCCCCCTCAAGATGATTGGAGTCCAACCTGAGCGTTTTACAAGCAGTCGTGAGAATTCTATACAGGGCTTTTTCTGAGATGTTAAAGTATCCTTATTTCACTTTGGCCTTATACTCCCACCAGTCATGCCACTGACATAATACATTCTATATAAAACATTGTGCCATTAAAGGGGTGGTTAACTTTTAGTATGTTATAGAATGTCCAATTCTAAGCAACTTCTCAATTGGCCTTCATTATTTATTTTTAATAGCTTTTTAATTATTTGCCCTCATCTTCTGACTCTTTCCAGCTTTCAAATGGGGGTCAATAACCCCATCTAAAAAGGAAATGCTCTGTAAGCCTACAAATGTATTGTTATTGCTACTTTGTATTACTCATCTTTCTAGTAAGACCCTGCCCATTAATATTCTAGTTTCTTTTTCAAATCGTAAGAAAGGTCACTGTAGCACCTTGATCTGTTTTTGTGGTTGCAAAGTTTATTGGTTCAAATTCAAATCAGTGCATGATAATTTGGAACCAGGAACCAGATTGCTGAGAATATAAATTGTAGAGCTGCTGAGTAAAAAGCTAAAGAAAAACAAATAATAAAATAATAAAAAAATGAAAGCCAACTGAAAATTGTCTCAGAGATGAACAACACCTTTAAATTAAACCAAGATTTGAAACCTCCATGTGATTCCAGTTGTAATTCTCAAATTTCTTGTCTTATTCCATAATTCAGTGGACATAGAGGGAAAGCAGTCAACTTTAACTAGAGCAGTTTATGTACTGAAAGCAAAAACCTGATTGGTTGTTATAGGTTGCTACTTGCCAGACTAGGACAATATATTCTTTAAGGGTCAGTAGAGCAGAAAGGACATTATCTGCTCCTCAAACCTGAGAGGCCAAAAGACGGCCTCATGGAAATGTATATTACACTTGTGAACAATTCTTTCATATTTTTAATGTTTATATAGGGATGTCCAACCAAAAGCTCTCCAGCCGGTGGTGGTGGGTTCAGGGAGTTGTAGTTTAAAACCAGCCTTACGGTCATTTGTTGGACAACCAATAGGACCCCAACTTTCTTTTACTGCTGAAGACCCCTCTTGTTTTAACTCAGGTTGCCCTTATTAGATAATATAATTCATAAGGCCTAGCAACCAGAGACTGGCTGTGCCTGAAATATCTGCAGGACTGTATGAGATAAAGATAAGAACATCAAGTGTAGTTAATTCTGCCCATTGGGTAGATGTTACATGTTGCTACGAGACTGGACAGAATTACAATAATTAGAGAAATGAGTAGAGAGTTCTATCACCTTAGCAGAGCCCCATTACAGGGAAGAACCCAGAGCCAACCCTGGTTATTACCGTCATCTTTGAAAATGTCACAGACCAAAAATGACAAATAAATAAACAGTAGGACCTTTTTACTTTATATAGATTACTGATGTGGCATTCTTTTAATCAGACACTCAAAGCAAACATATCCCAAAACATTCATTTTTATAACATTATTGGCAAATATAGTGTCATTTTATTATACTAGGGGGATAAAGTTAAACAGAAACAAAAATAATTGTTTCAAAAAGCTGCAGATTGTCGTTATATTATAGAATAAAAATTGCCGAACTCCAACAGCCTTGTCATGAACACCCATAAAACACTTCCCCAGCTGCAATGAGATGAAAGCCACACACCTCTATACGGTAGCGGGTATCTCTTATATTTTCAGCTGAGCCCGAGTGCTTGCGCCATGCCACAATAATCAATGAACACATCATCACTTCAGCGGAGGTATGAAAATAATTCCACATACTTAGAGATTAAAGACAGAGGAAAAAAACATGCGCTCTCCCAAGCATTTGTCTGGCTTATTAACTTCTTTGGTGCCAGAGAGGTCTATAAACACTTATAGGTTTTTCCCAATGTATTGACTCATCTGCTGTAAAGAACACTATTTGAATTGGTTTGATTTTATTGCTGTATAAGGAGAACTATATGGGGTGTCATGGTGACACAGTGGCTAGAATTGCATTGCTGGCTTACTCAATTGCTGATTCCAAACCCAGTTTTACAGATTTTAGGGCACATGAACATATGCGAGTGCAATGAGCGAAGTGCAATTTTGAGCACAGTTGGCGTGTTTCACAAGAGGGGGATGTGCTTGGCACAACTGAGTTGCCCCTTCCACAATTTCATCCAATTTGCCAAAATGAATGCAATTCATCTTATCCTTTTAGTTAAACTCAATTTGATGCAGGGTGCTACGGGAACACTGTAGCTCGTCCAGAGGTGGTGGTAGCTCAAGGGTTCCCCTGCATCAATAGGTTCAGAAGTGCTCAATTTTTGCAAAGATGTGGAAATCACTTACACTTGACTGCGGGGGAATTATGGAGACCACAACTGTGCTTGTGAAGGTACAAGAGTCCTTTAAACTTTTTTGGCCAGCTGTTAATTCATGCATGGACCCCTCTGGTTGTAGTTACACCATGTTATCAGATCACAGCTGTACAGACCAAAAATCTGGTCTCCCCCTGCCACCTGTAACTTTTTTTTTTTTGGACCATTGATCTGGGCCACCATCCAATAATCATAAACAGATCCATGTAGATGAGCAAATCAGACACTCTCCTATCTTGCGGTTCCTTGGTTAACCCAGCAAGCATATGACCACCTTTAGTTAGGTGTCTTGGCATGTTTACTTAGCTTTCTGGTAAGAAAATTGGGACAAATTGCATTTTGACTTTGATCTAAACAACCATTCTGTGTAATAGATCCCATACCTGTCATTAACCTCCCACACTCCACAATCAATTCATGACCAGGCCGGGATCATGCCCAAACAACCTCATGACTCCATGATGGCTATGAAAGGCCACAACTTTATTTACACAATAGCAACAATGTACTGTAAAAACGTTAGGTTTAAACAATGCAATACCAAACAGAAAGGGCAACATGACTCCAGTAATGCTTGCCAGAGCAGATAACAGGCTTATGACCATGTCCCATGTTCTGATGGAAGCTATGCACCTCTACCACCCAAGCACGCTCTTCTAAGTTGAGGAAAAACAGTCCCTCTCCAGTTAACAAGTGTTCCCCTTGCAGCATGCCACAGTTCTAGTGACTAAGAAAATAAACTTTGCTACCTTCAGGGTGCCTCCAACCCCACCTACACTCCACCTAACAATTCTGATTCTCCCCATAACCCCTCTTATGCCCTCACGTTAGTCATGCCTCACATACTCTGTGTTTATTGCATGCTGCAATATATCATTGTTATGCACATACAGTATAGGTTAATTATTTTCATGTACAACTCCAGGTGTAAAGTTGCACGGTGCAGTATCCTATAGCAACCACCTTGTTTTGCACATGCAGAGTAAGCCTGGAAAGTCATTCTTAATTCCATTACTTACATCATCACAGCATTTTAGAATGTCACTAAACTACTAAACCATAGAAAGTGGGTAAAACTGTCTCCTTACAAAGGAGAAGCTCTTCTGTAGCAGCATTGTTGGAAGAAATTTATAAAGATTTGAAAATATTTTTTTTATTTTCCCTAAAATTGCAGATCTAGGTGAAGTCATTTTTAATTATGCATCAGCATTTAGTGGCTACGTGGTATGTCAACTGCTCTTAATCTGTAAGCAAGTTGCACTGTTAAGTAAATCTTTAACCAACCCCCCATTCAAATGCACGGATCCATAGTGCAGCCTTAATATGCATTTGGGCTGGAAGCGCCACTATTTAGGTCACCATGGCAACCACCAATTTTAATTTATTTATTATGGAGGCGGCTATCTTCAAACTTTTTATATCCTGAAAGTTTAAAAAGCAATTACATTAAAAAAAAAAACACTAAGCAGAGAAAGAAGTGGCAACGATTCTATAAAACCTAAGAATTCCACGTTATGTAATGTTTAAAGGATAAGTTATGTGTGTTTAGATCACAGGACTGAGCGTGCAGCTGTGGGCCTGGGAACATTCGGTTGGGTCAGATTCTGGCACTTTAAATCTCTGGCTCCTTGTGTACTGACCCATTTGAGCTCCAGTATTAGAATTGTAGAGTAATAAATGAACAGTGGAGGGTTTTGTAATGATGATTAGGGACTGAAATTGGCTCAGATTTACAGTGTCACTCAGGAATGGAAGGAGAGGGGAGGAAAGCATTCTGAACAGCCTAATGGATCCATCAACTCGTTTCGGCTGCTCAGTGGGCCGAGCAGGGTCACCAGGCTTTCCGCTGGCAGCACAAAGCACTTCAATTTTGTTAGGAAATGTATCAATTTAACTGACTTGAGCAGCACACTGAAAAACCTAATGAATCTGGACTCAATTTTCCGCCACACTGCTTCTGCGAACTGTCGGAAACAATGTCTATGGTCGGTGGGTTGAAGGCTGCCTGTGATAGGCCACCAAGCCTCTCTCCGCCGCTGCCGGGGTTAGTGGAGAGAGACAAGCTTGCCTTCTGCAAACCAATGACAGCCAACAACCAGCCGCTGCCACTCTCCTAACAATGATGTCATTAAAGGTAAATTGGCCTCTATTTCAGCAGGATGATAGTGCTAATTGAGTGGCAAAATATAATATAGGGAGCTGTTGTCTGCAGTTAAAGGGAGGAGGGGGACAGATTAAAAGGCCTACAATAGTGGGTGTCAGGCATGGCAGATGTTGCTTTCTGCTGATAACTGCACTGACATATCTCTAGCTTGTCAAGGCGGAGGTTTTTCCAAGAGACTTAGAGCAAAAGGAAGCAGATGGCCCTTGCTGAATGGGAATGAAGTGCTTAAACAGGCTGGCTGCTGAAGGCAGCTAGTTTGTAAATAGAGGCAGTCGAAGGTGTCTTATTGATTCCGTTCACTGCCCATAACTACATCTAAATGGCAGGCCACAAGCCGCTCCTGGAGAAGCTGCGTTCGGCTTTTTCTCAGCATCTAAGTCCCCTCCTGGAGCGACTGATACACTGCCAGAAGTCACAGTTAAATAGCTAATCCCACTAACCAAAAGCTTGGCTGGAGCTACGCTCTTACTTTCTTATGTTCCTGGTGTTGGGGCTTCCAGTATGCATAAGGTTTGCATCAGCAAAAGATATACATTTATATGCCCAGGCTGGGCACTCCAGATATCAGCATCCCCAACAGAGAATTCTGAGAATTGCAGTTTCAATACATCTGGAAGGGATGCTGTTGTCTACTCTGGTTATATGCAGTTATATCAAATCAGAATTTAGATTGCAGCTGCTTGTATGAATTCTCTTGAAATACACTTTGCCCTTTTGCAGCCCATATATATATATATATATATATATATATAAACTGTATGGTGTGTGTCATTCCTAGTAAAGCTGAAATATCTGACATTCAGGTGAATTAGCTTTATTTTGTGTCCTTGCTAGTAGCCCTCTCAACGTGTAATAGAACAGCAGTACAGTTATAGCCAACACACACCGGGGCTGCACATTAGGAAGGCAAAAATCTTGTTACTAATCAATTGCTTCATAATGATGCTCCCTGCAGGTCTTATTGTTACATCCCAAGCAGCCAAACTGCAATGAACAAGAAGAGGGAATTTATACAGCCTCATAGAATGGAGAAGATACTGCTTATATGGAACAATGCATTTATAGGCATAATGGAAACAGTCTACTAGAGACTGATGTTTTTTCCCATAGACTGAGAATAGCTAACCATGGGGGAGGGGGTGCACAACATGGAAAATTAGAATGCGCAATGCACCTCTGGCTGCACTATCCAATGCCCCTTGTAGAGCAAAATAATAATATGCATGCCCTTCCAACAAAAATGATGACAGTGGCCCACCTGATGGGCTTATGTGTCCAGCATTCTGCTGACCCCATGCTGGATATTCCAACACCTTTGGAAAAAGCTCTGTTTTTTTTTAGAGAAACCAAGGGGAGATACAACAGAATGGTGACCTCCCTGTAGTAAATTTGGCAGAAGTGTCACTTTGGAGCTCAGTGGAATCCAAGGGTATCAGCAACCATCTAAAGGAGCAGGTACAGAAAGAAGGTTTGAACCCAATGGGCATTGAGTCCTGAGAACACTATATGTATTGTCACTCATTAGCCTGAAGGACATACAAGTTAGTAGACATTCCAGGGGATGCCCGTGTGCCTCCCATCACCCACTCATATGAATACAGCATTAAAAAATAAAGAAAACATAGAAGGCGCAGCTCTTGCCATGGTATTCTAGGAGTACAAAGAGCTGCACGTTTGTTTGCAACCCAGGGGGCAAAGAGCAAATAAAGAATGTCACGCTAAGACAGTTTTTTTTGTATTTTCCACCTTTTTTGTAAATGAGTCCCTCTGTCTCAAATCAGAAAATGTATGCCTATTATGCAGTGTTTGACAAACCATCTTTAAGACAATGTGCCTGCTAAAGTTGACCTATTGCTGAGAAGCCAACTCTGGTCCATTATCTGTAGAGCAAAAAAATATATTATTCTTGTTGAGAGTCCAAGTGTCTTACTTTTAATCAGGCTCAGAAAGCCACATGGGTATGTTCTGGAAGCCCAGGTCATCACTTTGGAAGACAGTGGATGAGCTTCTTGTATTTAAAGGGTAACTAAACTCTTAATAACTCTGTTAGCTAATTTGAACTTACATTTTCCAGTATATAAAAACTGAACAGATTGGAGGTGTAAGCTGAAAAACATCCAGTGCTATTCACTCTGTACAGCCATCTCTATTTCTAGGCCTCAAACTCAATTTGTCCAAAATGACATGATTAAATGGTCCACCTCTCAAACATGTCAATCAACAGAAAAAAAACATAAAGACAGGAGTTCATTGCTCAGCCAAAGGCCAATGCTCACAGCACAGGCACAACTCAGTGATAGAAGATGAAGGGAGATAAAAGAAAGGGACCTTGTGCTACAGTACAACCCCTGTTTAAGTATTCTGAGTACCAATTAAATTAGAGTAGAAACCAATAAATATGGTGTTAAATCAATATAAGCTTAAAATATTCTAAGGTGATAAGGACAGGAATATGCTTTTTTCAAATACAAAAATTATTATGGATTTAAGCAATAAAGCAGCAAGGATTATTATTAACTCCTCATAGGGCTTTTAAACCAGAAGTACAGCCAATCATACCGCTCAATTTGCGACTGCCCATAGCAAGTATAGACCAGAATCCTCCAATCTTAGAAGGACCCTGTAAAAGATGTGCAACTGGTTAGTATTTTAAACTTCTCTAAAAAATTGCATTTACAGAGGGCAAAAACATTAGTGACAAGTGTTCAGAGTGAAATTCAGGAAAATGAGGTTATAAATCCAAGCAAATTACTCACTAATGTATGCCATAATGTATGACTGTACATCTATCTTAAAAATATAATTACTGAATTATCAGAAAAAAAATTATGGTAAAATTTAGGCAGTTATCGAAGTGCAATGTTTGTACCCCTACAAAAAAAAATCAGCCATGTTCCCTTAAATGCAATTCAACATGAATTTGGACTTACCCACTTACTCTGTATAGCACAAGGTTTTGAGAGAAAAGGCATCCTTGTCTAGTGTCGGAGCAGTGGCCATACAAAGGCAGTTGTTCCTGAGATGACCCATTGGAACAGACATTATATTGTTTATCTACACTTCATTAGGAGGGAGTTAGACACATGGGGGGAAATTTACTAACCTGTGAAAATTCGCCAGCGACGGATCTGCACCCATAACTACACTTCATAGAGTGCGAATGAGCACTAGCATCTGTCTCTTTCGCTAGCGAAGTTACGCCTGCGACCATTAGCAAATCGGCGAAGTGCCTGAAAGCAGTAACGCTGGCGAATAGTTGCCATCGCTAGTCACTTCGACCTTTAGTAACTCTTCCCCATGGAGAGGTTGAGCAATATATACTAGGTATATAAAGAAGGTGGAAATAAGAAAATGCTGGTGATTGGAGCAGGAGTGTTTGGGGTTGACAAGAAGGGGGAACCAACCCAAACTTTACACTTGGCCAAGAGGTGGCCAAGGGGGGGGAATGTAATTAAAGTCGCAAAGAGAAAAATAATTCGCACTAATAAGAATAAAAATCCACATCTCACAATGTAATATTGTTCCTTAAACGGTTATAAACTCTTAAAAATTGCTTGAAGGTGTCGTAATCTTTTCAGTAAGAAGTTTTATTACATGTACTGCACATTGGCGCAAACTATAAAATTCGCGAACGGTCTTCCACTGTTGGAAGTGGTCGCTAAACAGTTTCCGGGTTCGCAAAAGCTATATTAAATTCGCGCAAAGCAAAATTTGTTCACGCAAAGGCATACCTTTTCGCATTGCAAATAGTTTTTCCGTTACCGACTTTTCCATTTCCCTAGTTCTATACATAGACTCACATAACCAATGCAGTTCCCGCTTTCTCCATGATCCACTGCTTTGACTCCCACAGGAAAACATATCTATCTCATTTTCATCTGTGGGTTTTCTGCAGTGGTGAAGAGGGGAAATTTAATTCACTTGACCTTTCATAAGATTCTGCTGGTCGGAAACCAGATCTATAATTAAAAGAATACACACACCTAGCAACCCATCATTCTACCTATGGACACAATTTTTGTCGCATCGTCAGTGAAAATCCAGTTCACGTTTATTTTGACATTTCAGCATATTATGGCAGAAGAAAAGAATATCCAGCAGTCATAGTAATAATGTCATTATGGCCCAGTATGTCACTTTCTGTCTGTTTAACAATAGCCCCATAATGAGGCCTGGGAATCTGGAAATTCATTGTTCCCTTTCAGCAAATGACATGCCTATATTATTATATTCTACAATAATGACATTTAAAGTAGAAAACAATGCAAAGAGACTCACAATTACAGGCACATTGATTTAAAAGTAAAAACCAACATGTTTTAGCCAATTCATAAAGAAGTGGGGGAAAAGCTTCCTGTTTTTAAAATTCAGTTAAACTTGTTGAATCTCTTGGGATAAGGGATGTGATTTTAGCAAAATATGTTCAACCAGCCATTCTTAAAGACACCCCCTTCCATACTTATTCTGTAACGGGAACCCTAAAATACCCAATACACCAGAACATTTCCAAACTATTCTATTTACTGGGTATAAATCATGTTTAAAATTTATAATTATTTGCCTATGGGAGACATATAGTGAATAAAGTACCCCCTCTTGTAAAATATATGGATATTATAAGTTACCGAGGAGTTTCATGACCATATAAAAACACGAGGCCGAAGGCCGAGTGTTTTTATACAGGTCATGGAACTCCGAGGTAACTTATAATATCCTCATATTTTACAACTGGGGGTACTTTATTAATTATAATACACAAATTTTAGTGAGTCATGTGACAGAAATTACATCACTACTCACCGTTTATAACTGATGACATCACTACTCACCGTTTATAAGGATATAATTTACAAGATATTCACGGCTTTTGTGTATTATATATATATATATATACCAAACCAAGAAGGTCACTCGCACTCCATTAGTCAGTACAGACCGGGTGCTGCCGTTGTATCGAATATTCATATGTCCATAAGTGTTGGCAGCGCACACCGGATTTCTTAAAATTATTATTTTATTTATCAAAACTTTAAAAGCATAAAGCTAGAATCCACATTTCGGTCCTGGTCTTGGACCTTTATCAAAATTCCACATGCTATTAAAAACAAAGCTTTATACATACACACAATGCAAAAACAGGAAGTGAAATCACCGACATGCAAATTAAGGATACATTGTAGAAGTAGAAAGTCATAGTAACCAATAAATATCCGCAGCTGTTACATAGCAACAATGTTTCATGAAGAGACTTGTTCCATTCATTTAGAACCACTAAAATAAATATACTATGTATCAATCTTTATTACTAATGTAGGAAACTGATCTAACAGTCAAAACCGGTTATCTCTGATTAAGAAAATAGGCTAGGGAAATTTGTTCATTAAGACCGTGTGGCACTAGAGTGTTTAGTTTTTTAATCCAAAAACACTCCCTTTGAAGAAGCGTCTTAGACCTGCCCCCCCCCCTCTCTTAGGGGGTGGTATGTGGTCGATGCCAATATATTTAAACATAGGTAAATGATGGCCTTTTTCTAAAATGTTTTTAGCCACCGGTTTTGATGTCCGATTATCCCTAAAAGCTGTGCTTATTGCAGAGCGATGGCCATCCATTGGAAGGCGTAGAGTCAGATCAGTCTTGCCTACATAGGAAAGACTGCAGGGGCAGGTAATCAGGTAAATGACGTGAGTGGTAGTACATGTGATATGTGATCTAATGGCATAACGTCTACCAGTGTGTGAGAGTAAAACTCTCACCTGAAGTCATAAAACGACATGATGTACAGGTTGGGCACCTGAAGCACCCCTTCTTTCTCTCAGACAACCAACCAGAACCTACTTTTTGATAACAATCTATCGGGTCTGTCTTAACCAGTAAACGTGGTTTTAAAAATTAGTGGTGAGCACTAATTTTATTCCCTTGTTTGTTATAGTTATACAGGAGCAGTGACCAGCTACATGTTGTAGCTCCCACCCTTCCCAGCTATAGTCAGGTGATCCCACTGGTGTCTAATAAAAGGGCAGCCAAGTTTGGGAGTTTTACTTTGAAAGCAGCAAGTAAGTTGCAGGTAAAAGTTAGTCCCTTTGTAAAACGTATAATTAAGCAATGAAATTCTTAATGAATCAGATGAAAATTGAGTGTAGGACTTTGACGTAGTTGGCCAGCTTAAATATATTGCAATATATGGACAAACAATCCCTGTTTTGTTTAAAGGGTAAGGCATTTTTCAGTAGCAGTATGCACAAAATGTCTCTGTCTTAAATATATTGATAATGGGTTGAGTGCAGAGGACTCTTGTATTTGACTATATGTATTTTGTGGTCACAGCCTCATTGTACCCCCGCCTAATGGTTTTAAAAATTAATTACACTGTATATATACATCCCAAAGGCAAAAAATTTAAATTTTTAAACATGATTTTCTTTTTCTCTGTAATAATAAAAGAGTACCATGTAGTTGATATAATTAATCCTTATTGGAGGCAAAATGGTTTGTTTAATCTTTAAATGTTTTTTTTAGTAGAATCAGAGTATGGAGATCCAAATTACGGAAAGACCCAGGTCTCGAGCATCCTGGATAACAGGTCCATACCTGTA
This sequence comes from Xenopus laevis, assembly GCF_017654675.1. Lineage (NCBI taxonomy): Eukaryota > Metazoa > Chordata > Amphibia > Anura > Pipidae > Xenopus > Xenopus laevis. The sequence goes on from NC_054388.1 coordinate 93,036,224, forward strand.
TATGTATATATTTCTTTACAGATATGTTTGTTAGATATACTGTCTATTAAATATTTGGGAATACTGCCCAAATTAAAAGGCAATATTCCCCTTAAGTAATCATTACACATACCTACTAGAAAGTAAAGACTACTAATACTTTCTAAGCAATCTTATTTCAAAGAGAGTACAAGATTTAGCAAAGGTCAAGACTGGATGCCATTTGAAATCATTCTGTTTTGCTAGAATTTATACTGGCAACTATGTTGTATTCATATGCAGGTAATACTGACGGGAATTGACTTATTTATTCCTATTCTGGGCCTGTCTAGTGACACACACAGAGTTTTCTGAGAAAAAAGGCAGATCTGCTTCTGTCTGCCCCAGTTATTGTTTTGAAAATACATAGTCGTTTCCACTCCGAAACCGGTACACAAGATGGAGCAGATGAAAATTCAGTTATATATACTGCATTGCAAATGGTATATTGTACATATAGCCTTGGGACTCGTGTAGAAAACGGATGCCCTCCGAGACATGCAGACAATGTAGTTGCCCAATATGGTGATCAAATTCAAGTTTGTTTCAGTTAAAAGCAATTGAATACTCTTCTGATAATTGCCATGCATTGTGTTCCTGAGACAGGAAGGAAGTGACCCACAAAAAAGCCTCATGACCATCTTGATCATCATGATTGGCTACTTAGTAAACAAAACAAGCCGTTCATTAGTAGGTTAATTGGATGTACATGACATTTGGCATGTACATGTATGTGTGTCTATAGTGGAACACTGTGATTTACACATGCTAGCCTCTACTGTGGTCTCACCAACACATATAGCAGTCCACAAGGACACAGGGGGCAAATTTACTAATACGGGAAGCGGCTAACGCACGCGCAAATTCGTCAGCGTGACGTCATTTCATTACTTAGCCGATTTACTAACAAGTGCTGCCGTAAAATGGCTAGCGAAGTGGACCTACTCTAGCGCTACTTCACACCCTTACGCCAGGCGAAGGGACGTAACTATGCTAATTCACTAACTTGCGCATTTTACTGAACATTACCTCTTGCGCCAGACTTTATTTCGCCAGGTCAGACACAATACACAATACACTAGAAATTTTGAAAGTCCCAAAAAACGCTTGCGTCCTTTACTTTTTTAAGGGGGATAGTGTGAAAAAATAACTTCGCACCATATGCAAATTAGGCATCGCTAGCGTAACTTGGCTTTGCCTGACGAAGCAACGGTAGTGCAACTTTGCTACAATTCGCCTCCCTGATCGCAACTTCGCATTTTTGTGACTTTGCATAGCGCTGGTGAAACTGTATATATATAGAAGTGTATTTGCCCCCAGGTCATATATACAACAAATGTATAAAAAAACAAAAAACAAACATGAAATAATATGTTTATGACAGTGAAGTTTAGAAAAGGTTTCTTTTTTATGGGTTCCTAGCCAAGCATTAGCCTAATTTATAATTAAAAGTACATGTAAGCAGGGCAGTGGCACTGGAAAGCAAAACAACAACCAACCCAGCTTTCTTTACAGGTGCAGCACCCCAATATCGTTTAACTTACTAGGTCCCAGAGAACCATTTCAGTCACCCATCGCAATACTTTCATTAAAGTGTATAATTGTCTAAACAAGACCAGAAGTCAAGCGTATAACCCTATATTTAAAGTGGTGAGTACCAATGGCTTTCAGTGTCGAAAAGAAATCTTATTTTACAACTAAACACTTAGGTGGTTATTTATCAAGGTCAGAATTTATCTCAATATCGGCTGCTACAAACTCCGATCTAACCCGCTCGGGTTTTTAACGCTTATTTATTATTACATTTTCCCAAAAATTACCTTTGCGGGAAAAGTTCAGATTTTCACGATTTTTCTGTGAATTTTCCCCCGAAAACTAAGAATTTTTCGGAGTTTTGACCCGAAAGCTCCAAAAACATTGTGAAATTGCCAGAAACCCCCGACACAACCAAAAATCAATGGGACTGTTCCCATTGACTTTTATGCAACCTCGACAGGTTTGAGATGCCGTTTTTTAATATTCAGGCTTTTTATCCCTCTGGTTTTAATAAATTCCGAAAAATTTGTGATTTTTTTTAAGCCTATTATAACACAAAAAATCACACATTTTTCGGATTTTGGGGAATTTCGGGTATTCGGAGCTTAGTAAATAACCCCCCATAGTTTGGTGCAAATCTGTCTATGTCCAGAGCACATTCTACTGACCCACAAATAGACAGGTGGCCATACATACACATATCCTACATACTATTGCATTATACAAATGGCGTACATGTTTTTATTCTGTCAGTAGATAATTAGTAACTTTGAGTGCTGATTGCTGGGGATATTGCAGGTTAATAATTGATCGATTAGCTTGTTTTGCGACTATTAGAGACAAATTGTCTAGAGCTCAGTGCAGGAGTGTCTTTAATAGGCCCTTACTATTCAGTGCTTCTGTACATAGCCCAAAGCGATGTATTCATGGTGCGACCTCAACAGAAAGGGTTAAAAATGGTTTATAAAAGGGTAAGTTATGCATGCCTAATACTTCTCGCTTTGCTTGCACAGAGCCATATAATAATTTGCTTCTCATACCACAACACCTGAAATAAGTGAACAAACATACACCGGGGTTATGTCATTCGATCTTAATCTTAAATGGCATTAGGTGAGTGGAAACAATGAGCATTATTATTAAACCGTCTCTTAGAAAGTGGATCCCTCCACTGAGAGAATGGAGATCGACATGAACAGGTGGCCCTTTAGAGCTTTGATTGCAGGTCACATTAAACACAAAGCTGCCACTTTAACTGCTGTGACATCTGACATCACTTTACGCACGTTACCTGGAGCAGGCCTATTTTGTACATTAAAATAAACAATTTTCATGAAATATTTATATTTTAAATATGACGTATTCCAGGGGAATTCATATATTTATATTGATTCGTGTTGTTTTCTAATCGAAACATTAAATGAAACTAAAAAAAAGGACAGCAGTGCATGAACCTTTACATGTTAATACTGGAGCAAATTGTGTTATGTAGATTTTCATGTTGGGCTTTAAAATCAGATTACAGTTAGAAATGAGACTATGGGGCAAATTCACTAAGATTCGTAATTGCGCCAGCGTCTGCTTCGCCGCACTTCGCCAGGCGTATTTTCACCAGCGCTATGCAAATTCACTAAAATCCGAAGTTGCGCTCAGGGGAAGCGTAAGGTTGCGAAGTTGCGCTAGTGATGCTTAATTTGCATACGGCGTAAAATTGAAGTTACAATGGAGGTATATGTAGCAGCACTACACAAACCTGGGAAACCTTCAAAACAGCAAATAAAATTTTTATTTTGCCCTACACATGTGCCCACTGTATAGTTAAGTTGCCATGAGTTAGGAAATGTAGGGGGGAAGGAGGGGAGCCCCAAAACATTTTTCAATCTTTTTCAGCCTATCACCCATAAAAAAAGAAAAAATGCCAGCGTTTTTTGGGACTATTCTATTGCACTTCACCTGGTCTGAGGTGGCGAAGGAAGTCTGGCGTAAAAGGTAGCGTTCAGAATAATTCGCAGGTCAGTGAATTTGCGTAGTTACATCGGTTGCGCAAATTCGCCAGGCAGGGCCGGAACTAGGGGTAGGCAGAAGAGGCAGCTGCCTAGGGCGCAACGATTGGGGGGCGCTGGGCAGCTACCTCTTCTGCCTACTCGCAAACATTGCACTAGAATTGCGCTTGAGTATGGCCCTTCTGAGCATGTTGCCGCGCATGCGTGTGATGATGCCGGCCCATGACATCACTGGGCCACCCATTTACATCACTATCCTCCACCCCCTGCCCTGGCTGTTTAACATTTGCCAAAAAGATGGCAACCATAATCACTACCTAAAGGCTATGGCGCTTTGCTGAGGATCACCTAATAATCACAGGCTATTGAGGGAGCTTCTCTCACTGCCACTGGAAAGTAACCTGCAGTGATCCAGAGCAGTTTTTCAGATATGGAGTATTTTTCCTCTGACATTTTTTTCCCTGACTACATGATATCTCAATAGCTTCTTTCAATTCACAGAAATATCCCCATTTGTAATTACTTGTTCCGATAGCTGGTGAATTAATAGCAATATAATTTTATGGTAATTAATGTGCATCCTAACACTTCTGGGTTCTCCCTCGGGTAATTGCCACATGTTGTTTGTCTACACATTTTGCCAAATAAAGAACATTTGTTGATACAAGTTTAAACAGAATTTAGGGGCTGATTTTCAAACATAAGTGCTAAATTGCACGAGTGCAGATGTTAATAGCAACCAATCAGTGTGTAGTTCTGAGCAATCTACTACAAGATGAAAAATGGAAGCAAAGATCTGATTGGTTGCTATTAAAATGTTGTAATTAACAACTTGACAGATGTGGTAATCCATAACGCCTGGGTCTCAAGACTCTGGGAGGACTTAACAATAATTAATAGAACTTTTTCCTCTCTCAACCTAAATACAATGGTGGAATTGCACCAACTGTCCTAAAGCTTAGGTGGCGTGAAGATGGCATTTTAAACATGGAGGATACATTGCCAACCAGGAAAAGGTCTCATTGCTATGTATGATATGTAATTTTACTTCTTACTATTACTTTATCTTCTGAAAATGAACCCCTTATCCTCCCTGCCACCCTCCGTCACCATACAAAGGGTCTACAACCCCTAGAAGCCAAAGCTTCAAACAGCTAACCCTTAAGTGTTACCTGCTGACTGGTTGCTATGGATTACTAGACCAGCAGCACCTACCACCTAAATGTATACACAAATGCCCAATTTATTTAAACCTGTGTTTGTTGTGCGTTGCATTTCTAGAAGCAGCAGTTGTTCTTTGAACCTGGACTGTCTGGCGAACGTAAACGAAAAAAGATGGGCAGATAAAAGCTGCAAACATTTCAACTAGGAATTAATCAAACATTGAGCAGTGCTACAAATGACTGTGTATACATACATAGTATAAAAGATAATTATAGTTCAGCCACACATAATCAGATCACCGTGTGACACTTCTAATGACACATGAAGAAAGCCTTGCAATACCAGTCTGCTACCTGGCCAGATGTGTGTGCTTGTATAGCCAGGTGTGGATTCCTCTTTGCTTCTCGTAGGAGGTCTGCATTGGCTGATCTTTTGAAATCCTGCCCGGCAGAATGATGTTCAGCTGACTTGCAAGTACCACTCTGTCCCACATTATGATCCGCAGGCTAAACCCTTTAGCTTGGTGCACAGCAACTACCCATGGATGTCATTAAGTTGCTGCATCAGTGCTTTACATTGCCTAAAGCCTTTGACAGAGCAGGGCTACGGATTAAGGATGTCTATAGCGCAAAGCGGCTTTTCTACCGCACAAGCACAGGCCCTGCTGAACAAGGCTGTGTTATATTAAAATCTAATATTCTACATTTACATACACATCATTTTAAAGAGCAACGCCTTCTGGGTGTTTTTGTGTTGTCTGTTTTTCAGTGTCATTCTTCAGGGCAGAATTCAGACTTGCATGCCAACACAGTAACTATTAATGTGCTAATAAATAAATTTAAGGGAAACCATGGCCAATTTGTCAATACAAATTGCAAGGGCTTGCCCTGCTTAATGCATGTCTTGTGTGCTGGTGATATTCTTCATACATTGGACTGGAGGTTGCCGATTCCCTATCACTAAGCACCGAGAGGAGATATTTGGGAACGTAGGGTGTGCGGTTATCTCCATTTTCTATGGGAGTGTTTTACATATGCAATTGTGAACCTTACAACGACCATTACAGTTGTCTATGGGATCTGTTGTCCAGAATGCTCAGGAGCCAGGGTTTTCTTGATAATGGATCTTTCCGTAGTTTGGATCTTTTTTTTATAGTCCACTAGAAAATCATGTAAACATGAAATAAACCCCATAGGCTGGTTTTGCGTTCAGTAAGGATTAATTATATTTTAGTTGGGATCATGTACAAGGTACTGTTTTGTTATTATAGAGAAAAAAGAAAATAGTTTATAAAAGTATGGATTATTTGGATAAAATGGAGTCTATGTCCCCATAATTCAGAACTTTCTTTATCATGGCTTTCCAGATTACAGATCCCTGTCATAATAGGGCATTTTGCAAAACCCCACAGAGAATAAAAAAAAATTGTGAAATTTCCAAATTTGGTCTCCCACAAAAATATGTAAAGATAATACCCTGCATAAGGTAAAAATACATGGCACAGAGAGGGGAAGAAATTCACAATACTGGAGTTAAAGGGATCCTGTCATCGGAAAACATGTTTTTTTCAAAACGCATCAGTTAACAGTGCTACTCCAGCAGAATTCTGCACTGAAATCCATTTCTCAAAAAAACAAACAGATTTTTTTATATTCAATTTTGAAATCTGACATGGGGCTAGACATTTTGTCAATTTCCCAGCTGCCCCATGTCATGTGACTTTTGCCTGCACTTTAGGAGAGAAATGCTTACTGGCAGGCTGCTGTTTTTCCTTCTCAATGTAACTGAATGTGTCTCAGTGGGACATGGGTTTTTACTATTGAGTGTTGTTCTTAGATCTACCAGGCAGCTGTTATCTTGTGTTAGGGAGCTGCTATCTGGTTACCTTCCCATTGTTCTTTTGTTTGGCTGCTGGGGGGGGGGGAAAGGGAGGGGGGTGATATCACTCCAACCTGCAGTACAGCAGTAAAGAGTGATTGAAGTTTATCAGAGCACAAGTCACATGACTTGGGGCAGCTGGGAAATTGACAATATGTCTAGCCCCATGTCAGATTTCAAAACTGAATATAAAAAAATCTGTTTACTCTTTTGAGAAATGGATTTCAGCGCAGAATTTTGCTGGAGCAGCACTTTTTTCTGATTGATTTTGAAAAAAATATTTTTCCCATGATATTATCCCTTTAAGGTGAATTTGCAATTGGAGCAAAACATTTATTAAGTGCCAGAGTTACAGTCAGTCTGAATTCTGATATACTTTATCTACATTAAAAGAGAAAAGCAAATTTGGCAGTCTTTCTTAATTTGTCATTGTTAAATCCATTAAAATAATGTCATAAACTCCAAAACAATGATCATCAACTTCAGATATATTTTGGATTATCACCAAATGGATTAAGGTTTTTTTTGTGTAATTGTTGTTCTTCTAACTCCAGTATAACTGCTCCAGTTTCAGTTCATTCAACTTTTATGAATTCCCCCCTAGGAGTAGACTCAATAATCTAAGGCCACCCTCCATTCTTGTAAACACTTGGATTCATATTGGATTCATATTCAAAAATATTTTCACCTAAGCTGAAATTCTGAAAATGTTGGAACTCTATCATCTTAATCTAAAACATACCGTAAATGACTTTATTCATTTTAATTCTCAAAGTGTTTTGTAAAGGGATGAGTACATCAACGAATGTCTATTTCTGCCTAAATAACTATGTGGCTGCACACCTTACAATTAAATAGCTTTGTATCTTTTTTTTGTACTTTCCAATCACAAATATATTCCATTAATCACTTGCTAAATGGAACCAGGGAAGAAATAGTAATCACATTTGCGGCATTTGAGTCAAGAAAATGATTTATCTGGGATTTAGGTATATATTTCCATGCTGATTTCGTCGAAAAAAATGAAAATCAAGGATCTCGTCGCTAGTATTTGCTGTTTTTTTTAAAGCTGGTTTAATTGAATAAAGTACAACAGGAGGAAATATTTCCTGGGCAGAAACATAACTACCGTTTACTCAGCTTCACTGCGATCATAAAAGGATTTATGAAGGTTCACGCCTCCTGACCAATGAAACATAACGGATATTTCTGCCCTTAGCTGTCCCAACTATTTCATTCATCTAGGCAAGACTGCAGACCCTATAGTCCCTAAGTTCTCCCTGCTCACCCTGCTGTCTGAATTAAGTTATCGATCAGTGAAAACCTATTCAATTTTTCATTTGAATTGTGGTTTACTCTCTAGTAATAATATAGACCCCCCCAGGCAACTTGTACTGCACATCTATTGTCTTTTACACTGAGAACCCTGTTCTAAGTAGACATTTCGAACTACTCAATCTTTACACTTTGAATTAGCCTTGGTAGATTTTTGCTGCTGCTTGTAATGTTACAGGTCCCCTTATATCTCTTAATGAGAATTCTACTGCCTTTTACTTATAAAGAAATTAAATATCCATCATAACAATAAGAATATTAAAATAATAATAAAATATTTTCAGTCTTTTTGTTTAAACCATCTTTTGACGTCATACCCTTGTCTCAAAGGCCCCAAATTTTTTTACCTATGAGCCACATTAAAATGTAGAAAGAGTTTGGGAGCAACACAAGCATGAAAAAGTCACAAGAGTGCCAAATAATTGGCTATTTGGTAGTCTCTATTTGGACTGGTAGCCTATAGGAGGTTCTCTTTGGCAGGACACCTTGTTGTTATGCAACCAAAACTTGCCTCCAAGCCTGGAATTCAAAAATAAGCATTTGCTTGGAGACAACTGGGAAACAACATCTAAGGGGTTGGTGAGCAACCAGTTGTTCTAGTTGAGGACCACTGCTTTAGCTAATTACTAAGTCACAGATGCATGAAAACATTGGCCCAGGCTTAACATTCATTAAAAGTTAGCCTTTGGGTGTATCTAGGAGACAAAACAAAACATTTTTCCTGAAATCCCACTTTTACTGGCATTTAGGCTGGGCCAGCTACTGATCAGGCTCCCTTTGGGGAGCCAATGCCACCATTAAAGTACCACTGCTATAGGGGTTATATTCAATCACAGTAAATCACACACTTGAGATCAAATTGTTTTATGGAATCCTTAGGTCTGTCTTTATCAATGGTGCAGCCAGAATTTTTGGCCTTTTCGCTACAAATTAATTCATTCCTTGACAACTTTCAGGCTTTGAGGGATACTGACTCTGAGCATCGAACATCAGCAACAGCTGAATGGATACAAGATATGCAAGATATGTATGAAGTGAAATTGGCACCATGTATTCTTGAACTTGCCCAGTTCTGGGCCAGATTGTATTCGGTGAGAAAAAGTCAGCTCATGGTTTATCACATGAAATCTCATGGACGTTATTCTATTCGAGTAGAAAAAACTTTTCTCCTAATTCAGTTCCAGTTTTTTTCCCATAAACCTCAATACAGTTTTCACATGATCAACAATGATATTAATTGAATTTCATCTCTTGTCCATGACTTTTCACATGATAAACCCTTTTTTACTGGATTGAATCTGGCCCTCTAACTGGTATCCATCAGCTACAGTCTCTTCATGAGGCACTTTCAGTATGCCCTCTTCTACATTCTACTTTCTCTGTCCAATCTACCTGTTATCCCTCATGCATATGCCACATCCATAGTTTTTTTATATATATAATTCCAAAACTTTATTTTGCACAGACACCCTTTTTTTGTAACTGACTTTGTTGTTTGTAAAAAAAAATATGATGGTTCTATGATGACACACACGTACACTGGCTGTATCAGTGAGTGCACAAAAATTTAGGTGTCTAGACATATTTCAGTCTCCACAATAAGTTAGCTTTAAGACTGGAAAATTTCTTTTCATAATGTTTTTGTAGAAATTTCAGCTAAACTCAAATTTAATAATTGTTTAAAAATGAATATGCCAGCAAGTCACTCACTTTTTTGCATGGATTATGAAGTGGAGAAAAATGTGGGCCAATCCTAGTGGCTCCAAACTATGGCTCATTTTCTTTGTGCCTTAAGTTGGTTGTACACAGACCAAACTGAGACAGCAATGTATGGTGCCTGCTGACAGTCTTGCCCAACCAACATCTGTCTGAAAATTGGGCAGATATCAATCAGGCAGGTTTGTTCTTGACAAAAATTTAGCACCACATCTGCACATGCCCATTTCCTTAAGCAACAGGTCTGTATCAGCTATTTCAACAATTTGCATGACATCATTCTTTCACAATATTGCATAACAAAATATAATCCTTTCATGAGTTAGTACTAATTTAATACACAATCTTAATAATGATAAACCCATTTTATACCGTAGGTATAAAATTCCAAAGAACTTTTTTTCGCTTAGCTAAATTCAAGTAGGTAGTTAATAGTGGTGTGATGTGCTCAATGTTAGCCCTGCTGCAAATGGAGCTTTCATCAATGCACGAAAAAATAGAAACAAAGGCACACTCACTACAATGTACAAAATAGGGGTGTGGAAGCACTCTAAAGGCTAAGTAATAGTATATTTAAGTATAATGGAAGTGCTAGTTTTAATGCACATTCCGTAGTCCCCTGTCTCAAAAGTAAGTTTACAAAACAGGGGTTTTTAGTTACAAAGTTATGATCATAAAGTTGAAAAGCCACCATACCACGTCAAGGTAAATCCCACATGGCGGTCCCTAACTTGTTTGCCTTTCGGCCATAGTATAAAAAGTCTTACTGCATAGTAGCATTCAGTGTAATCAGTGTCTGTTGAACCTTGGTTTCAGTGTAAAGGATCTATCCTCTCCCGCCAGTATGCGGCTTTTAAGGGAGAGGAATTTTCTTTTCACTGAAACCAAGGTTCAACAGACACTGATTACACTGAATGCTACTATGCAGTAAGACTTTTTATACTATGGCCGAAAGGCAAACAAGTTAGGGACCGCCATGTGGGGTTTACCTTGACGTGGTATGGTGGCTTTTCAACTTTATGATCATAACTTTGTAACTAAAAACCCCTGTTTTGTAAACTTACTTTTGAGACAGGGGACCAGGGAATGTGCATTAAAACTAGCACTTCGATTATACTTAAATATACTATTACTTAGCCTTTAGAGTGCTTCCACACCCCTATTTTGTACACACTCACTACAATGCATCTGCAAAAATTCAAATCCTTTTCATTTTTATTTTAAGTGAGATCCCAGCAAACATAACGGGGCAAGCCCCTTCTTCAAGTGCTACATTTTATACCTTCTAACCGTGGGTATATCACACAGGGCGCCTTGATGGCCTCTGCTTATAAAGATAGACAAAACATTCTTACTAACATCAACAACTGGAAGACCTGCAGGTCAGCCCATATTTTCAAACTGCTTCAATTTTCGGATGATACTAACCCATGCAGGTGACCTTCAATGCTTCCTGTGTGATATTGCCCTTACAGCATATTGGAAACAGGTAATAAGACCAGGTCTAACCAATAGGAACCAGAACAGATGACCAGTGCCTGCCAATTGGTTTTGATGGTTACTAAACCTGTAGCCATTTTTACACCATTTATTATATTACCTAATGACACCCTACACCAGTGCTCCCCAACCAGTTACTCATGAGCAACATGTTGCTCTCCAACCATTTGGATGTTTCTCCCAATGACCTCAAATCAGGTGCTTATTTTTTAATTCATATCTTGAGGCAAGTCTTGGTTGCATAAAAACCAGGTGTACTGCCAAACAGAACCTTCTGTTGGCTGCCAGTCCACATAGGGGCTACCAAATAGGCAATCATAGACCTTATTCAGCACCCACAGGAAGCTTTTTCATGCTTGTTTTGCTCCCCAAACCTTTTTACATTTGAATGTGGCTCACAGGTAAAAAAGGTTGGGGACCCCTGCCCTACATTATATAGGTATGCAATCCATTATCCAGAAACCCATTATCCAAAAAGCTCAGAATTACCGGAAGGCCTTCTCCCATAGACACCATTTTAACCAAATAATTACAATTTTAAAAAATGTATTTTTCTCTGTAATTAAAATATACTACCTTTTACTTGATCCCAACTAAGATATAATAAATCCTTATTGGAGACCAAACAATCCTTTTGGGTTTAATTAATGTTTAAATGGCATTTTAGTAGACTTAAGGTATGCTGATCCAAATTACAAAAAGAAACTGTAATAACTTACCCTGGTGGCCTAGTAGGAGGAGGTCTGCAGGGACGCCTGCAGCCTCCTCGGCAGGGACGCCCGCCGCGCTGCTGCTCCTCTAAGCCGCAAAGTACAGTTTCTTAAGGCGCGTGAGGAGCGCTACTTCCTTGTTTATTGGCGCATGTGCGCTGGCGTGCTGGCGCGAAGTTTAAAAGTATTTAAACCCACAGAGGGTATTTTTCCTTGCCGTTATAGGTTTCCTCATTGTGAGTTCCTGGTGCCTCTGTGCTGTTTAAAGCTTCTGTATTCCATATCTGATTACCTGTTTTGGCCCCTGCCTGTTCTAAGACTATCCTGACTTCTGGAATCCTGACCCTGCCTGGTAACCGACTCTTCTGTATCCGTATCCCCTCTGATTGATCTCCTGGTTTGTCCCTTGCCTGTTTGACTCTGTTTGTAATCTGTCTGCCTCGACCTAGCCTGATTGACTACGCCTTTTTGTCTACACCTTGTACTGCGACCTTCTGCCCACAGACTTTGCTTTACCGTCGTGCCCCTTTTGATCATCCAGAACCTTTCGCCTGGCACTTCTCTTAATAAGACCTGGCGACATCCGATTAGCCGAGGACTCCTCCCGAGGTGAAAGGCAGCTGTTAAAGGCGGAAGCAAGAGCCAAGAACAGGTTGCATAGAATTGGTTCTGGAATTAGGGTGCCGACATTATCCTGAAAACCCTAGGTCCCAAGCATTCTGGTAACAGGTCCCATACATGTACATCATTGTGCACATACCAACCTGTTGACAGAAATTGTGTGTTGTAGATCCATGAGTCCATTTAAAACTTACAGATAAAAACTCAAGTGGGAACTGTAATCCAGTGCACTCGTCCCTGAGACTTGTGTTGGCTTTATCTTGATTTCAGAAATGATTCAATTGACAGGCCTATGCAATGTTTGCTAATTTGCTCGAGCTTTGAAACATTCATGGGAACAGCTGCTTGTTTCCCAGCAGGACTGTGGGTCTCACGGGCCCACCTGCTGTCTCACAGATGGAATCTGAGTACGGCTGTAGTTAAAGTTTAGCTGGCAGTTATATCTGTCCTAAGGATATCTGAAACGTCTTCAAGTAGATAGGTGGATTCAAACAATTTACAATTGTCTACAAAAAAAACCTAACCCTATTCTCAGATTAGGCTTGAATGTTGTATTTCCAGATAACTTTCTATAAAGGTGCAATAAATACACCGTACAAAATAACATTAAATCAGCCAGAGACGATAATGAATTCATACTTCAGATTTCTCCACTAAGGCAGCATAATTCGCTCTCGAATAAGGCGCAGGAGAAATTTCAAATTAGCCAAAAACATTTCACGAAATTGTTGTTTAGCATAAGAACCTCATTTAGGAAATATAGCAAATGGGTGATTCTGTAGCATCCCAACAGTTCTGCATTCTGTCTAATGTAGGAAATTGGGCAAAAATCTCCTAAACATAATAACAAACTGCATATAAAAAAAACTCTAGGATTCCCTAAACCCCAAAACTAAATGTATCTACCCAATGAATATATAATTCATATATAACTGTATATGTTCATTTTAATTATTCAGTGGTACAGGTATGGAATCTGATACAAAAACAAGGTGATCCTTTCAAAAGTGAATTTAACCCACGGCGGAGGCAGAGGTCTGACCTAAGTCAGAGATTTAAATTAATTCTATAAGCGAAAGAAAAAAAGAACCCCAATTGCCTCCCACTCGTACCGCAGTTCCTCAGATATTACACTACTATCCTCGGATTCTCTACTGTGAGAAATACTTTTTCTTTTTTGGATATTAAGTTATCTCTAAAGGCTTGTTGTAAAATCGTATCATAGTTTGTTTTAAAACTGACCAAAGGGTCCCCCAATATTTCTTTATAGCTAGTGGAAGACAGTTGTTTCTCTGCTTCTTTTAAATACATGTCATTCGGCCACAGTACAATATTCCCACCTTTATCAGACGGTTTGATCTGTACAACATTCCACCCTTTCATATCTTTGATTGCTTTATATTCATCTCCTGATGTGTTATTCTCATAGATATGAGATTGTAAATTGAGGATATCCTTGATAACCATATTGAGAAATATGCCTACATTAGGGCATATATTGGATGCTGGGGTGAATACAGATTTATTTTTTAATTTTGCTTTCCAATCATCAAGTGGAAGAACAAGATTATCATCTCCTATGTCCTCCGCCTGATTTTCCTGGAGTAATTTCAGTCTTTGGGAAACGGAATAGAAGGGGTGGGAAAAGAAATCTATTTCTAATTAGTGCTCGGGTATCTCCTTTCTCTGTTGCTAAAGCTCACAAGAGCCCGTGGATTCGTGGTTTTTTTAGGCTTATTTAGCTCTCTTACAGAACAGGATTTAGTTAATAACACAAGACCACAAGTCCCGGGTATTCTGCCTCCTTATCTTTGTGGTGTCCCAAGGATAGAAAACAATTTAGGTAGCAGCTTTTGGGACAGCTCCACCCTCTCCAATTTTCTATTTCCTACTTGAAACCTTTTAACTTGAGCAATTTGTGTGTTTTTAAATTATTTATCCCATTAACTGCGGTCCTCTTTATATCAACTACACTATTTATTATTGATCATTAATTACTTGGCACTTTTTAGCACTTTACAACTAATTAATTTGTAAGCAATTATGAAATTTTAGTAATTGCGACCTTACAATAGACCTATTAGCACTTAAAGCACTTTAGTATTTTTATTCTCATTAATTCCTGGTTGGATTGATTGTGGGTGAAAATATAAGGTATTGGATAATACACTGGATTAAAAGGTTAATTATTTATTTGTGTAAAGTATTAATTGTATTGAGTATCTATCAACCTTTAAGTCTAAGTACATTTAACTGAATTAATTCTTATAGCACTGGCACTTTAATATAATTGTAATTTGTGCAAACCAAGCACATTAGTATTTTTTAACGTTCAGTGATTGCCCTCACGCAATCACAAAATACTTTATAAGTAGTGTAATATCTGAGGAACTGCGGTACGAGTGGGAGGCAATTGGGGTTCTTTTTTTCTTTCGCTTATAGAACAGGTATGGAATCTGTTATCCAGAAACCTCCAAATTATGGGAAGGCCATAGACTCCACTTTAATCAAAAAGTTCAAATTTTTAAAACAAACGTCTTCCAGCTTTTTCCTCTGTAATAATAAAACAGTACTTTATAATTGATCCCAACTAAGATATAATGAATCCTTATTGGAAGTAAAACAGGTCTATTAAAGTTTATTTACACCTTAAATAATTTTTTACTAGACTTAGTAAAGTATTTAATTAAGTATGGAAATCCAACCTAATGAAAGACCCTTTATCCAGAAAGCCCTGGTCCCAAGCATTCTGGATAAGAGGTCCCATATCTGTTATTTGTAATGTCATTTCTGCACTGCTGGTTGCAAACAATGCTGCGGAGGCCAGCTGTCCATTTCCCACAATGCCATGCATGTTTCTGCACAGAAATATTAATCGACTGTCTTCTACTACATTGGTATAGTATTAACAACCAGCAGTGTAGAGTAGTATCAGTAAAAATACTGCTTTCAATAACAATTATATTTATGTGTAGATAATTAGTGATGGGCGAATTTCTCGCGTTTCGCTTTGCCAAAAAATTTTTAAAATGTCCCACAAAATAGTGAAAAATTTGCAAAACGCTAATTTTGATGTCCACGTCAATTCGCGTAAATTTTGGCATTAAAAGTCAATGGGCGTGCGAATAGTGTTGACACGTGAAGGTTTTGATGAGAGATCGACTTTTCCGACATGCGTTCATGAATTTTCACCGGCGAATTTTGTGGGAGTTTAACAAGTTTATTCGTCGGTGGTGAAACGTGGAAATTCAACACGAATTTGAGCCTGCCAAATTTATTTGTTCATCACTATATATAATACAAAAAAGCTATGAATATCCTGTAAATTATTTCGTTATAAACAGCTCTTAGTGATGTCATCAGTTATAAACAGAGCGTAGTGATGTCATTTTGTCCCATGACTAAAACTTGTGTTTTATAATAAATAAAGTACCTTGTTGGAAAATATGAGGATAGTATAGGAAACCTTCGGCCTTCTGCTTTTATATGGTCATGGAACTCCTCAGTGACTTCTAGTATCCTTATACATATATATATATATATATATATTATTTAATTTTTTTATTTGTCTTTAATTGTATTAATTAAAACAATACATTAATAGAACAGAAGCAGAACAATGTAATAAAAGATATATAAATAAATGCAAAACTACAACAACGTTCAAATGGCAAGAGAAACTGAACCTTTTTTAATGAGTATATGGGAAAATTGCTTTTGAATTTTAATTTCTTCATTATGTAAAAGTTTAATTTTGGGTACATATCCCCTTTAATAACTGTTGTCTCCCAAAGTAGACATAGCATTTGAAGCAATGTAGAAGTAAAGCAGAATATTATAAATATTGGGAGCTATTGAATGAGATGGAACAATTACATCACAGCCATAGGAAAAAACATAATAGGCTTAATGCTCTGTTTATAAGATAAAAAAGAACTGTACTACGGTGCCGATATTGAACACCAGCCCCACCTATGGACGATAATTAAAGAAAACTCCAGGTATTAAAGTATTACAGGCAAGGTCATCTCTTTGACATGAAATGCAATTTAGTGGTGTTCAGTCAGTAAGAGGAGCCCCAGATGTCCTATATGGACACTGGAAGGCCAAGTGGGTTTATGATATCTTACAGGCTGTCAATTGAGAAGGAGGCCTTAAAGTGGAATCCTCAAGGCAGCAGGAAAAGAAGAAGACCAAAGACAACTTGGATACGAAGTGTGGAAGAGGAAATAAAGAAAGCAGGGACATCATGGACTGAGATAAAGTCCAGGACAGAAACCGGTGGCACACATTTGTTGAGGCCCTTTGCTCCAGTGGGAGACACAGGATTAAATAAATGAATGAATGTCAGGCTGTTAGTACGGAAAAAGAGATAGTAGGGCTGCCCATAGATGCAAAGATTTCCCTGCAATATCAGATGAACGATCGTACGTCCTCACCTCCTGACCTGCCACTAACCATTCCAATCAATTAAAGTACAAAAGAACAGATCAGCCGATGTTCTGCCCCTGACAGCAATCGTACGAAAGTTATGTCCGACAAAAGCTAGTGACAGTCTCCCACTGAAAATCGTATGATCAGCAATACATACAGAGATATTATCGGCAGCCGAAAGAAATCTTTTAACCTGTCCGATCGACTAATCTCTGTCGGCCGAAAAATGTTGGGACTCTCCACACACGGTCCGAAAATCGTACGAATCCTCAATTCGTACGATCAGATCTTTGTGTCTATGGCCAGCTTAAGAGACATTCAAGGAGCAAGACATACACATTCCCGTTACCCAAAAGCGCACTTTGTTCTACCTAACAGACCCACTCCTCCCCAGTAAATCTTTGTATCCTTGTTCTGCCATATTCCCATGCCATGTATATGTGCCATGTGTATGTGATGACTCTCTCAATTTCCCTGTATTGACATGTAAAAAGTTTGTGAGAATAAGGGCAAAAGGCAATTTTTGGACACAATTTGCCATGCTTTTTCCACCCACCAGAATTGCATCCAAACAGATGTTCAGGGTGGCAGTAGCTCCAGAGACCAACACCAACAGATGCATTTGTGTCCTATTTAGTAGAAGAGGTAGTGGTGGTGCTTAACACATCTATACAAAAACACAAGGAGTTTGGTGTATTACAAATAATTATAATGAATGGCATTAATAAGTTCAACATTTGTGTCCATTTTAGCTGCGTAAATAACCATTTATTGATGATAGATGATGATAGATAGATGATAGATAGATGGATAGATAGATAGATAGATAGATAGATAGATAGATAGATAGATAGATAGATAGATAGATAGATAGATAGATAGATATGAGGTATGGTAATGAGCTACTCACACTGCACAGTATGGGAGTGGATCTCAGACAGCTAGGGTTTCAAATCAGTGCCAGATAAAGAGATGCTCAGAAAATTTCTAGATCATGGTGTTTCTGCTGGGCAGGATGTGTGAGATTATTTAAACGAAAAAATAAAAAAATAAAAAAATATATATATATATAGCATAGAGGAAGAGTAACACATATTTGCAGAAATGGGCCCATGAATTGGTAATAAGTTAATTTAATAGTCAATGCTTTATATTGCTAACCCAGGTCAGGCAAGTCCTATCCTGCATGTTCCTAGCATTGTAGAATCAACTAACTGAATTGTAGTGAATGTCTGATTGTGAGCACAGCCCGTCAAGGTCTCATTTTTTTTTTTTGTTGAACTTGCCCTTTGTAATCCATTAACATTCAGCTATCTGATATACCTGCATCTCTATTATTTCGACTAATAAACAGAAATGAAAAGGAACATATGCTATAAAATTCTGGAACCTGATTACCAGAGTGGGAAATTCTAGGCTAATATGTCCCCTACACAAATATATTATTTATAAATTATTATATTATTTGTCTACCCTTTGCTTTCATTCCCATCCATGCCTACCTCTTGTCTTCATGCTTCCCCATTAGCCTAATCTCCCCCTTTCTTTATCCTTCTTCCAGCTCTCTCCAAATTTTTTCCTTGTCTAATCCAGTAACCAGTAAGCATTAAGTTAAAAATATATATATTTTTTTTACATTTAATATTTGTATTAGTTCACCTGGAATTAATTAATACGTAGAAGGTCACCAATATCCTGGTATATGAGAAATGCTTTCATTATACACTCCTGTAGATTACAGGAAATTGACTCCTGATTACCTTTCTGTGCAGTGTCCGACTGGCCCCCCCGGTATACCAGGAAAAGTCCCGGTGGGCCCAGGTGTCAGTGGCCCCTCATGCTGCTAATTATTTGGCCTATTTCATGGCCATTCCCTATTTCTATGAGAACAAAGAGACTAAATAGATGGAATAATAGATTATAGTATGTAAAGAAAAGAGACCAGGAGAATAAAGGTTGATTGAGGAGATGAAGAAAAATAGTACTGATAGTGGGCCCCTGGTCTAAGATTAATTGGTGGGCCTCTGGTCAAAGGTTTTTAGGTGGCCCCTGGTGTCCCAGTCCAACACTGTTTTTGTGTAAGAGCTTATTTGTCATTCGCTGTATAAGGTCAATGGCACATTTGTCACCCGAATCTTCTCAAGCGTAGGTGACAAAGTGTCTGAAAACACCTTAGCACCAATGCTCTCAAAATTGCCTCACTTGCATGTTGCAGGGCTTATCACTGGTGATTCATACACCAATGTAATATTTTATAATGATTAGGTTAATGGTGTCATTGCCCTACACATGCAACCTATACCAGAGCTCGAAGAGCTGTCCACATGGCCACAGTTTACTTATATATACTGCAATATTGCTTTTGAAGCAAATACAAACACATACATAACCCTTTCATTTAATTGGTGTTGATGACCCTTCAGTAACACCAATATCATGGGAGGTATGACTAACCGTAGGCATTTACGTTGATCTTCATACTCTTCATACATTCTTCATAACTCTAGTTTTTCGCTTCGCCGAAAAATTCTCGAATTCCCCGCAAAATTTGTGAAACGGTGGAAAATTCGCGAAAAATCATGAAATCGGAAAGTTCACGAAAAAAACATGAAATTCGAACGTTTTCACTGAAATAATAGAGAAATTCAAACGTTCTCACTAAAAAATCGAGCAATTTGAACGTTTTCACTTAAAAATCTAACAATTCAAACCTTTTCAAGAAAAATTCGAGAAACTAAGAAATTGACGCCGGCGATTTTTCCCCCGGCGAAACGTGGGAATTCGCCGCAAATTTGTTCCAGGCGAATTAATTTGCCCATCACTATTAAAAAGAAGTGGTACCAAGAATAAACCGGGTCTCTCAAAATCACCCTCTACCTGCTCCCCAACTTGTGTGACATTTAGATGCACAAAATTGGAAGCAATACACAGGCAGCAGTGGACACATGTTCTTACCACAATAGCTTCCAATTCAGCTCTAGGTGCAACGCACAGTCAGACCCAGGATGGGAGGGCTTTTAGAATGGTCACAATGGGGAGAGTTTTTGCACCCATGTTCTTTTACTTGTGTCCATGGTTGTAGTAAGAGTGTTACATCCATTAAGGTCAGAGATTTCATGCTATCAGCTTATAAAAATGCATGCAAGGGTTAAAAACCCCCAAACAGTATAGTCACCCTCGACCTACATCAAAATACTAACCTACAGCTGCCATCATTCTCAGTCACCTAAAAGGCTATTAACTGATAGCAATTACAGTTAAACAAATGGACGTTGCAGATTACCCAGCCTTAAAGGAATTGTTCAGTATAAAAATAAAAACTGGGTAAATAGATAGGCTGTGCAAAATAAAAAATGTTTTCACTAAAGTTATCCAAAAATGTAATTTAATGAGTGACTGGATGTCTAACATAATAGCATAATAACACTACTTCCTGCTTTGCAGCTTCACTAAAAGACGAAGTGGCCGACGCTAGCGACATTTCGCCAGAAATCCCATCCGCAGGGACATTTAATTTACTAACAGGTGTAGGTGACAATTCGCTAGCAAACGGGACTGTTGCTAGAGTTTGTTCACACTCTATCGTCAGGTGACTTTTCTCTCTGTCGTACTGTCGTTACTCCGCAAATTTAGTAAAGTGCGAATTTTACTAAACGTAACCTTTTTCGCCAGAGTTGACTCCACCACCTCAAACCAGGCAAACTGCTGAAATAAAGCTACATCTTCCTCACTCTTATGTCACTTACATCATATCCTGTCTGCCTGAAATGCAATAAAGTTCCAAAAACGCTGGCAACTTGTCCTTTTTTTTAAGCGGGATTGCCTGCAAAAGTCCTAACTATTGAACTTTTTTGGGTCAACATTTTTCCCAAACATTTGAGGGGCATGGAACATTTGTTTTAGGGTGGGCTCATGTGTAGGGCATTGGAGGATCTCTTTTGTCTTTATTCAGGTTCCTTGGACTCTTGTAATAAAAAGTGGCCACTTCAAGCATTTGCACCAAAATCTCTAATAAAGACGTCCATACGACTTTAATGTACCCGCCCTATTCAAATTGACCCAAGCGTAAGAGGACTAATGATGTTGCGCTAGGCAGAATTGATCGCTAGCGTAATTTCGCTTTGAAACGCTGGCACTGCCGAAGTAACGGTAGTGAAAAGTCATCAACTTCGCATTTTAATGAATTAGCATAATGAATTTTCACCTGCAAAGTGGCGCAAAGTGTGGCGAAGCTTTCTCTGGCGACAATTCGCCCTTTAGTTAATCTGCCCCTTGGTTTCCAGGCAGTAATCAATCAGTGATTTGAGTCATGGGTCATAATTGTTTGCTTTTGATTCTGAGCTGAATGCTGAAGGATCATTTGCAAACTCACTGAACAGTTATGTCTAGGGTTGCCACCTTTTCTGGAAAAAAATACCGACGTTTTATATCTTTTTCTTTTTTTCCTATTAATAACATTGGGATCAACCATAATTTTTACTGGCCAGCTGGTAAAATACCAGAAAGGTGGCAACCCTAGTTATGTCCCACGTGGCTCCCCTTAAAGTCACTGGGGGTCAGTTATAAAGTTCGCGCAGCGCATATTTTTCGCAAATGGTTGTATTGCGCATGTGTGAATAAATTTTTGCAAATGGCGCGCAAATGAGACAGGAGTTTGCGCGAGCGCACCCAATGTGCGAGGTTGTTGTGCGCGAAAATAGCGTTGACAGTAACTTAAATTCGAAGTTTGCAAAACTGTTTTGCGAATATTTTTTCCACCACCAAAGTTGTGGCGTAATTGAGTCGCAGAGTGTGCGCATAAAGATTCACAATTTGCGAATTGTGACATATTTATAAAGCCCCTTTAGACATTCGCATTGTGAACAAAAAATTCGCAATCCTGTATGCACCCTCTTATTCAGCTTTATAAATATAACCATGTGCAGGGCAAATATATTCACTTTGCGAACCAATCTGCCCTGCGTGAAGTTTATAAATGACCCCCACTGACTAACTCAGAGTTAGAGAGCCGAAAAGCAGGAAATTGGGTTCTGTTCTGTTATGTTAGACATCCAGTCATTCCAGCCCTTATTCATTACATATTTGGCTAACTAACTATGTTAGAAATATTTTTTATTTTACACTGAACTCTTCTTTTAAATGATTTTGTATCATATGTTAGTTTCCTCTCAATTCCCCCCTTTATTTGGCATAATGACCACTGTAGAAGAACACAGAATGTATTTATCCATTTGAGAATCTGAGTGTCAGTTCTCTAAATCCTAGGCTGCCTAGTAATGCCTCAGCTAGAAAGAACACAGAGGCTTTCAAATTCTGCAAATACATTCATGCTCATCTCTGGTTCAATCGTTATTTTGAGAAGGGTAAAGGCCAAGAAAGAGCTAATGACTTAAGTGCAAGGGCCACGCACATACTGATCAAATAGGAGAACTACTTAGCAAGCCTCGTTGGATATTTTACAAGGTTTAAATCTTTGTCCTCTTTATTTCCCTGCAATTAAAATATTTATGGATCTGAGCAATTCTTTAGAATGTCAGAAAACAATTCTACCTTCCTGCACAAAAAGAACAAAGCCGGTGTCCTTGAATAGGCCTGCATGTCTTCACTGACCCAGGTCTAGCAGTACAACGCTGCAGGCAAACTCCCTATGGGATCCATGTAATAAAGTGCATTGGAAACTAAAAGTGAAAGTCATGGAAGTGCACTCATGGGTATTTTACCTTTTCTCTGTTGGAAAAGTGAAGCAGTTAAGGAATTACGTAAAGGAACAGTGGAAGAAAATTCACCTTCCAATATATAACAGTGATGACAAGGCCAAGAAAGATTAATAGTTCCGGCTGGCTGTTTGCACCATCAACTAAATGATTTAGTCTATCACCAAGCACTAAAAAGAATCCTTTAATCTGCTGCAGCTTTCTGCAAAGAGACATCCCGGTCTTTCAGAAACCTAATGTAGCAAAGCCGTTCCTTCATGCCTGTGGTGACTATTTATTTACTTGCACATTAGCATATTATTTTTATCTAATGCTGGCCAATGAAGTGGAATATTTTTTTTTTTGAGTTCTGCAAAAAAAATAGTTCCTTGATGGAGGCCATCTAAAATCTGATCTTTATGGGAGGCTGTATCTCTGAAATATGATCCATAAGTCATATTTCATTTATGACGGTTGTGTAGAATATATTGTCACTGTTCATGGAGTTATTAATGAAGAGCCCCTTATCATACAGGCAACAGTGTGGTGGCTATTGGTGTTCTTGAGAGGAGTAATAAAAGAACAAGAAGGAAGGATGTCCAGCACTTGGATACCCTGTATATTATTGCACTATATAGATATGTTACAATACAGTGTAATGCAGCTTCTTCTAACCATGTTTCCACTTGAGAGGAGTAGATGTGTAGGGTCCTGGGTTTTGTTTGGGGTTTGGGGTTTTGTTCTAATACTATAGCTCAGTGATCACCAACCAGTGGCTTCTGAGCAACATGTTGCCCACCAACTCCTTGGATGTTCCTCCCAGTGTCTTCAAAGCAGGTGCTTATTTTTGAATTCCAGGCTTGGAGTCAAGTTTTGGTTGCATATAAACCAGGTGTACTGCCAAACCTTGTGTAGACTGCCAGCCCACATAAGGGCTACCAAATAGCCAATCACAGCCCTTATTTTGCACCACCCATGAACATTTTTCATGCTTGCTTTGAGTCCCAAACTCTTTTTACATCTGAATATTGCTCATAGGTAAAAAAAAGATTGGAACCCCTTCAATAGCGTTTATGTTTCTCCTATTAGGTGTCCTCTATTAGGGTAAGGCCACACTGGGCGTTTTGGGGAGAATTGGTCACCTGAAAAATTAAGAAACGAATCGCTGAGTGTGATTAGCGCTAGCGCAGAGTGAGGGTAGGCGTTTGGGAAGATTGGTCGGCGCAAAAACGATGCGATTAGTCGCCAGACGACCAAATCTCCCCAAAACCCCACTGTGGCCTGACCCTTATGCTCCCATTCACTTGAGTAAACTGGTAGGTTAATGAGTTCCTGATTAAACTCATGTGCCTGTCATAGGAAAAATCAAACTATTCACTAGGGAAGGGACTGTTGTGAATTATTATACCATACTCTCTAAATTGTTATGTAACAGGTGGTTCTGTAACAAAATTATAGACTCAATAAACTGTCCAATTACAACTAATTTGGTAGCTTGAGAAACACAGATATAAAGTGCAAAGCGCACAAATTACACAAATCAAATGCAAGCTGTGGTCAAAATTTTTGGATTGGCTAATTTTCCGCACATGGGGTTAGCCTTAGTGTGTGATTCTTTTGGCAAAAGTCTATAAAAGTCAATGTAACTTATTGATGAAGCCTTTCAGAGTCAAGTGAACTGAGCCATCTCTTCCTTGTGCTGTTTCTAATCAAATGAAAAGTAACCACTTTCCTTGAGGGCTGTGACATATGCAACATCTTTGAACAGTACCCCCAAGGCTGCTCCCAAGAACACCACTTACTTCTCCAAGCGGAAAGTCAAACTTCTCTTTTAAAAAGCACTTCTAAGGCAATGGTACCCAAACTATAAAGTTGACCTGCTTGAAGATCAGTAAAGGTGGCCATACATGGGCAGATTTAAGGTTCTGATTTGGGTCCTTTTTGACTGTTTCAGCAGCTTATCTGCCAGTATATGGGGACCTCCCTGACTGATATCTGGCCAAAAATCATCCAGATCGCAATAGGGAAGGCTCAATTTTCCTGCCCGATCAAGGACTTCATTGGCTAGTTGATGCAGTCCTCAGCCTGTCGGCCAGTATTCCTGTCATTGTAATTCATTCGTTTGGCCCTTTGGCATGGCCACCTTTGGGTTGACATTTGCGTAAACATTTATTTGTTATGATATAGATATTCTAGGATATGCAATGGCTGCGTAGCTGATACTCCAATGTTTTCTTATATCTTGTTAGAAGTTAAAGGGGAAAACCCCAACCAAACAGTGGAAATCTAAAGGGGACTTGAACCAAAAATATCTGCCAACAACAGTCCTAAGGAGAATTGTTCACCTGTTCTCCGGGATAAACATGGGTTGCTCCCTAAAGACCTACTGACAACAATGGAAATTGCAGCAAATAGTTTTTGGCAGGCAATTTTCAAGCAAAATGTGTAATGATTATACTAACTCTTGGCCAATTGCAATACTGCCCATCATCTATAAGAAACTCATTCCATACACTGATTTTTCCCAGTTAGCATTATGCCATTATCTTATGATGACCTAGAAAAAAATCCAAGGAAAAAGAACTCATTTACAAAATTGGGGCAAGATGCAAAGTGCAAAAAACAGCGGCAAAGCAATGCTGCATAAAGGAGAGGCAGGAGAATGGTGGAACATGGGAACGCCCCGAGTTTGCCTGTTGTTCAGGCACAAGGCACTAGGAAGCTACTGTATATACTTATTGCCAGTCTGTTTGTTGTCTCCAAGGCTTTTGGGTATTTGCCACCATATTGCTTGCCCCCGTTGAGGCTATGATCTCTTTATGAATATCTGAGAAGAATTCGTTACAAGAGTAAGCATTTATGCAGTGCCTACTTACACATGGAAATATAAATATACAGAAAAAAAATATTCATAGTTATGCCCTTATACTGCACTGTCTTTAGTGAAGACAACCTACAATTGTGGGGTGTTCCTATATTGAAATATCAATGTTCAATCACCAGTGGGAAAAACCTGTGGGTTACAGTGTGGCTTCTCCTCTCAAACTAATATGTTCTCTGCCCAAGTTCTTCCTTATTGCAGGGATAACCACTGGACAATATTTTTCGCCTTAATTTATGAAAATGCTTTATATTTTCACTTGTATGGTTTAGCTGAGAGATTTTTTTTGTCAGTCAGAAGATGACTGTGACCATTTAGCGTGTGCCCCAGAATGCCATTTTCCAATCCACATCATTATTAAGTCTGTATTGCTCCCCTAAGAGCCTGATCCTTGTGCCAGCAGTATATATTTACGAAAGCTGAGAGAATCTCCACTATATCATTTTTACCCCCTTCCTTTTCTGCTTTTTTTTACCCTCCGCTTTGTTATTTAAAATCAGGTTAAAATTATATATAGAGAGAGACAGGTTTGGGTTTGAAGCTGGAGGACAGGAAAAGTTAGAGATATTTATTTGACAGGGTCAAGGTTGATTCTTTTCTTTGCTTCTCTCCCCAAGTCCCATAGGTGTTAGACTGAGAGACATTTAATCGAGGGAGTAGCGGTTTCATATCTATAACAAAAATCAAATAATGCAAGATGATTTACTCCCCCTAGCAACTGGGGAGCTTACCCTTAGCAACCAGCCTAGCCTCGGGCTGCAGTGTAATCAGCTTGAAAATATTTCAATTATTGTGTTGATTTTAGTGGATTTGAGAAGCGCTGTGCAGAGAGCACAGGCACATTCGGCTCGCGACCTGGAGAGGAAGATATTGATTTAAACAGGTGTCAGGAAGGAAAAGTGGAGTAAATTTAAATGCAATAGGAGTAGGCCGCGTGGAGTGAGGTGCGATGCGGGGGTTGATATTCAGCTCGTCTCCTTGAATGAAAGTGACTCAGGCGCACGGCAAATTTCACCTTGAGGATAAGTTCCCATTTCCGCAATCAAGGGGAGCTGTTTACGCTTTCTTCTTGTTTCAAGAGAAAATAGGGAAAATGGGGTTTTTTTGTCAGTTAAAAGGCAGCCCAATGGTCTTGTTATTGCTTTTTATCTATTAAACTATATACAGTATACTATATATACTATATATACTGTATATATATCAGGATTTTATGGGCTGTAAAAAGCAAAGATAATAACTGGGGTGTATAGGACACCATATTCATTAGTAATATACAAAATGTGCCCACAATCTAGTAGATAGACAAAAACAGTAGATGATAGATAGATAGATATCTAGATAGATAGATAGATAGATAGATAGATAGATAGATAGATAGATAGATAGATAGATAGATAGATAGATAGATAGATAGATAGATAGATAGATGATAGATAGATAGATGATAGATAGATAGATAGATAGATAGATAGATAGATAGATAGATAGATAGATAGATAGATGATAGATGATAGATGGATGGATGGATGGATGGATGGATGGATGGATGGATAGATAGATTCTTTTGCGCGACTATCTCCCCAAACTGCCTCTGCGTTCCTCATAGGCTACAACGCAAAGTCACCTGCGCTAATGCACACGCGGCGATGCGTTTTCTATAGTCGCCCAAAGTTGCCCCAGTGAGGCAACTTTGGGCAACTTCTGAAAACGCATCGCCGCGTGTGCATTAGCGCTTTGTAGCCTATGGGGAAAAACGCCAAGGCAGTTCGGGGAGATAGTTGCGCAAAAGACGAGGCAATTAGTCGCCAGGCGAC
The DNA here is from genome assembly GCF_017654675.1 of Xenopus laevis. Lineage (NCBI taxonomy): Eukaryota > Metazoa > Chordata > Amphibia > Anura > Pipidae > Xenopus > Xenopus laevis. The sequence goes on from NC_054388.1 coordinate 93,063,527, forward strand.
AAAATCTCCCCGAATCTCCTCGTGTGGCCTTACCCTTATAGTGCTGCTCCAGCAGAATTCTGCACTGAAATCCATTTTTCAAAAGAGCAAACTGTTTTTTTATTTTTGAAATCTGACATGGGGCTAGACATATTGTCAATTTCCCAGCTGCCACCAGTCATGTGACTTGTGCTCTGATAAACTTCAATCACTCTTTATTGCTGTACTGCAAGTTGGAGTGATATCACCCTTGGAAGAAAGGTAATGGAGGCTACCTTGGCTACCTTGGCTTTTTTATACATATTACTATAACATCACAAGCATATTCTTCCAAGTTAATGACATATTGCCAAGTACATGTTACCAACTTTAAATAGAGACCTAATGTAAGGTATGTTGAAATATATTCTTCTCTGGATTCTGCCTTTTCCCTGTTGAAAGGGACAGTGCAATGACTTCAGGCAGTGTCTACGTAAAGCAAATCAATGACCGACAGCAACCTTTCCCAGGAGTTTCTATGGTAGCTACGGGGTGATGTTTGTGGTGATACCTCTCATTGTTGCATAAATAATGTTCATAGATTCAATCGTTTCTTACATTTTATGATAACCCTTTGCAAACAAAATTGGTTCTTGTACTTTGGAGATCACTTAAGGTTTGATTTAATGGTTCCTTCATGTGAATAATGCATTGAAAGGAACAGCTGTTAACTTTAGCATATTGTCCTGAATATGAACATTTTCAATTTTATTGCACAACTTGGTTATTTTACTGGTGGCTTAGGGGTCTGCATTGCTGCCCATCATCAGTGTCAGTGTTATAGTTGGCTTAGATTATAGGCTCCATTGGGGCAGACTGAATGATGGGGCCGATTCACTAAATTCGAGTGAACGATTCGAAGTAAAAAAACTTCGAATTTCGAAGTATTTTTTGTGCTACTTCGACCATCGAATGGGCTACTTCGACCTTCGACTACGCCTACGACTTCGAATCGAAGGATTCGAACTAAAAATCGTTCGACTATTCGACCATTCGATAGTCGAAGTACTGTCTCTTTAAAAAAAACTTCGACCCCCTACTTCGGCAGCTAAAAGCTACCGAAGTCAATGTTAGCCTATGGGGAAGGTCCCCATAGGCTTTCCTACATTTTTTTGATCGAAGGATATTCCTTCGATCGTTGGATTTAAATCCTTAGAATCGTTCGATTCGAAGGATTTAATCGTTCGATCAAAGGAATAATCCTTCGATCGTACGTATCGCAGTATTTGCGCTAAATCCTTCAACTTCGATATTCGAAGTCGAAGGATTTTAATTCCTAGTCGAATATCGAGGGTTAGTTAACCCTCGATATTCGACCCTTAGTGAATCAGCCCCCTTGAATAATCTTTATAATGAATCTGTTTGGAGCCTACTTGTATATTTTTTGGATTGCTAAATCATTTTGGTATCTGTTTGTGGCATAACTATAGGGGAGCAGATACGTGTTTCATAACATAAGATTTTTTAACTTGTGCAACTAAGGACTTATGAGATCATTCTGAGAATCACAGCTAGTGATGGGCGAATTTCGCGAAACGGTGAAAAATTCGTGAAACGGCGCCTGTTTTTGACGCCAGCGCCCGTATAAACGCCGGCGTCCGTTTTTTCGAAAAAAATTTTTTGACGCCGGCGAATTTTTTCCGCGAATTTTCACGGGCGTTTCGCGAATTTATTCGCTGGCGGCGAATCGCACAAATTCGCCGCAAATTCGTGCCTGGCGAATAAATTCGCCCATCACTACTCACAGCATTACTTAGTTGTTTGCAGCAGGAGAGACTGAGGATACCAGAATCAAATTAACAGAAAATGTCTGCTAAAGAAGGCAGAATGCATTCCTACAGATGTGATCTGACTTATTATTATTACTTGTGATCATTGCAAATGGCCCATATTCCCTGTTTAAGGTGTCCATAATCTAACATGTTGCATTCTGGCCCCCTATTACATGGTATTGAGGTTGTTACATGGAAGAAGTTGAATAGCAGTAGTGATGGGTGAATTTATTCGGCAAGCGAGAATTTGCAGCGAATTCCTGCGTAAAAAATGGACGCCGGCATCAAAAAACAAGACCGTTTCGCGAATTTTGCAGGAAATTCGTACATTTTTCGGCGAAGCGAAACACCCCCAAATTCAACCATCACTAAATAGCAGTGCAATGATTACCATAATGAAGTCTATATCTATTTAATTCATTCCAGTGGGTTTTAATAGACTAGGGATCTTTTGCCATCCTCACTTTGCTGAAAGAGAAGGAAAGCCAAGGAAAACAAAACCAAATTAGCAGGGAAGCCACAAACAAATGTTTACTCCAATTATATGAGCCATGATGTTCAACTGTTTTTTTCGTCCAGAGCTCAATTTGCTCCCCATATGGCATTTTCTGGATTCACAACATGACAGACAGGGGAGTTAAGGAGGAAGGTGGAGGGTGGGTGAGCAGCGACACACACATTTCTTGCAGACTTTGTATTATATAATGAGATCTAACCAAGCCAAATTTCCAGAATCTATGTGAGATTGTGTTAAGAAGGTGGTTCAGCAGTACTTGGATAGGCTGGGTGGTGTACTTAAAGGCATAAAGGATGTTTTTCCTCTGTATCCAGCCATATATTGTGCCAAAATATTGAACTCAGATTAAAAAAAGGAGCTATGACCATAAACTTGTTAATGATATTGCCTTCAATATTGTAGGTAGTCGGTCTAGAAGCTTGATTTAAAGTGGAAGGAATTGGTGTTTTCATTACAAAATGCACGTGCCAATACTAACAGTAACGTGATATTTTGCAGCAGCAGATTATCCAAGTTGTTTGGAGAAGAGAAATCACAGTAGCATAGGATCTCATGTTAGGCTGGGCATACACGCTATGAAATGCTCCTTTGAGAAGGTCACCAAATAAGCAGATCTTTGTTTGATTGGGCCACCCAAATGGTACGTGCTACCACAAAAAGTAATTGCAGCCCTGTCAACAACATAGATATGAATGAGCGTCAGGACACCTTTTGAAGACGAGTAGTGATAGGCGAATAAATTTGCCAGGCACTAATTTGTGGCGAATTTCCACGTTTCGCTGATATATAAATCCGTGAAATTGCGGTGAAAATTCACTAGCGAAAAATCCACTGCATCAAAAAATTTTGGCCTAAAGATTGTCACGCGTTCGGACCTCCATTGTTTTAATGCATTCGGACAAAATAGGAGCACATATAAAAATTGTCACTGGCATCAAAATAATTTGACTTTAATGCGTTTCTCAAATTTATCGCCCCGGGGACAAATTCGCCCTTCACTAAAGACGAGTTATGGTGTCCTTTCAAAGTCTTTTTAAGAGTTTGCCTATATGAAGATTTGTACATACTCGGCATAAACTGATGTATTATAACATTGCTGACATATGAATCCTGCCATGACTGTATTTCGTTTGTGCTTATGCACAGAAATATCCATGGTGAGGTGGAACAAGATCCAAAAAGGTTCAAAAACAGGTACAAAAATGATAAATGGCTGGAGACTGCACCATCATGACCACGTAAGATGCTCGGCCAGGCAGCATGAGACTTTGGTATAAGTCTTTGATATCTGTTTACGGAATGCAAAAGATTTCTGGACAAATTTTAAATTATTTATAATTTCCTTCTATTTAAAGGAACAGTAACATAAAAAAAAATTTTTTTGAAAATTCGTTACTATACAACGAAAAAAAAACACCAACACAAATTAAATTTTAAAATAGCAAAGCCTTTATTAAGAAATAACTTACAGAAAGTCCACTTCCTGTCCTCTTCAGAAACAGCGAAAAGGCAACCATCCATTCTGCAGCAATCGATTTCTCCTCCCTGGCTTGTGTATAATGCAATGATAAATACTTACCTTTGGCATTATTTCTTTTAATTAATGGCAGAAAGTAAATTCAGGGTTCCTTGTTTGGGTTTCACAGATGTGGCCTGGCACAGGTACAGGCAAATCAACACGTTTTCCAAACTGTGGGGCTTTTGGAGAAGTAACAAGGAGGCCCAACCTAAAGGCCAGTTAGGGTTAGAATTGGGCAGTTCTCTAATATATCTATTCATTTCATGAATAGAGGGGTTCTTAGGGGGGCTCTAACCAATCGTTCTTTATGTATAAGTTCATGCACAGGTCAAAATTACTCTTTTAGACCAACTTGGGCAATGTCACCTGAACTTAGCATGCTAAGTATTGCTGGCAACTGCTTGCCATCTGTGTGTGAGTGGCCCTCAAAAAACAGCCACTTTGGCTTATCAACCTCTACTATGATCTCAACAAAGCTGATTGTCCAAAGAGAAAAACTGACCAACTCGTGAGCTAATTCAGTATTGTATTTAAACTCAAGAAAACCATTCCATTGTACTGTGTCAGAACCCAAACCCAGTGACAAAGTCTATCCATAAATCATAAAAAGCAATTTGTGGCAAGATAAAGTGCAGGCTGCTATTGGCTGTTACTGATAATATGCATTATTTAATAACATGAGGAAACACAAGAAACGATGTACCTTCAGTAAAGCAAATTCCCGTGTTTGATAACTTGGTTACGAGCTTTTGTACACAGTACCAGAAAAAAAGAATTGCACTGTACGATTAGCGTACATAAAATAAATTTAAACAAATACAATATTTCATTTTCTATTGATTCAACCGCCAGGAAAATCTATTTTAGCGAATGTTATTGCGCTGGCACATCTGAGAACAGCAAAATCAGTTCTGAGATTCTGCTCATAGACACAGAAATTAAGAGAACACTTTGGAGGAGACACAGCACTGAATATTCAGATTGTTTTCTAGTTTTTCTCTCCTAGCAATGATTTCAGTGGATACTACTAAGGTGGCTTGTCAGACATGGACCACTAATCATGTCTGGACAATTAAACACCAAGAATGTTGCCAGTAAGGCCATATCTTGAATAGGTGCCCAAAAGTTGAAGAACTGCAGTACAGATATAGGGCCTGTAATCCAGAATGCGCTGGACCTGGGTCTTTCTGGATAAGAGATTGTTTTATAATTTGAATCTCCATTTTTTAATTCTACTAAAAAATAATTTAAACATTAAAGAAAACCACTAGAATTGTTTTGCCACCGATATGGATTCATGCAGCTTAGTTACTATCAAGGACAAGATACTGTTTTATTACTACAGAGAAAAAGGAAATCAATTATAACAATTTCAATTATTTGTTTGAAATGGAGTCTATGGGAGATTGCTTTCCAGGAATTCAGAGCTTCCTGGGTAATGGGTTTCCTGATAACAGATCCCCCATCTGTAGGCTTAAAATTATTCACAAAAAATGAATTTGCAATATCATTTAAATAAGTAGCACAGGTGAACTCAAAAGACCTGGATTCAACTGCTAGAACACTAAGGGGAGCAAAAATGAACCCCTTTATTCATGCACTTCTGTCTTTGGTAATGGCTGTGCTCTGCAGCTCTATATAAAAATCTTCCATCATGTGCAGCACTTTCAGGCACAAATCAGGCCTGTACTTATCACTCTCTTACAATTTAATGACATGCAAGCTTCCAGGACTAATTCAACGTCATTTCGGTACTTTGCCGATTTACTAACGGTCGCTGGCGTAACTTCGCTAGCGAAGGAGATAGACTCTATCGGTACTTCGCTCCCTAACTCCTGGCGAGTTTTCGCTCTGGCGAATGGACGTAACTACGCAAATTCACTAAGATGCGGATTTTTCTGAACGTTACCTCTTGCGCCAGACTTGCCTTCACCACCTCAGACCAGGCGAAGTGCAATAGAGTAGATAGGACTTCCTCAAAACATAGTCCCAAAAAATGCTGGCGACTTTTCATTTTTCAGGATGATAGGCTGCAAAAGATTGTTAATTTCCTAACATATGTCACATAAACTATACACTGGGCTCATGTGTAGGGCAATATAACAACTCTATATAATTTTATTACGGTTCCCTGGGCTTGTGTAGTGTAATGTATTTGCTGCAACATATACGTCCATTCAACTTTAACTTCCCGCCGTTTGCAAATGAGACAACGCTAGCGCAACTTCGCCAGCGTTCGGCGCCCTGGACACAACTTCGGATTTTAGTGAATTAGCGTTGTCCTGGCGAATCTACGCCTGGCAAAGTGTTGCAATGTGAGCAAAGACATCACTGGCGAATTTTAGTAAATTTGCCCCATAGAGCTGCACATTAGGGTTCAAAGTGCACCATTGCCTATTGTTTAGTAATGAAGTCCTTATGAGTACTGAAAAATGTCCTGCTATTAGTGAAAGCACACAGAAGTGTAGGTAAAAAGAAATGGAGCTCCAATAACAAGTTGGGTTCACTTAAGAGCATCAGAGCATCAGAGATTCCAGGTCTGCTGAGATAAATGAAATTCAATTTGGAGGAAAATATATAGCAAAATTACCTTGAAAATTATGGGTTGAAATTTAATAGCACTGATCTACAGAATAGAGACACTTGCACTTAAGTAGGAGCCAACTAGTTTATACCAATTAGACCAAATATAATATAATATAACTTCATTTGCACAGGGCCTGATCCCATGTAACAAGGCTCTGTTGCAAGTCTCTGTTGGGGTGGGTTCTTACACTTCTTACCCCTGTTGTCCCAATTTAGCCGAAGAAACGACCCTGTACTGAGGCCAATGCAAGCAAATAGTGGCCATTGACTTGCATTTATTGGCATCTCTGAACATTGCAAATGATATGGACTCAGGATTAACGTCACCGGTTATTATCATTGCAAATTGCACAAAAACAGGTGTTGTACTCTGCTATCCTGAGCTGGAAAACAAAATCCCATACTGATTGATATTGCCAGTTGCTCGTTTTGCATCAGAGAAGGATTCCCAGACATTAAAATGCTGCTTTTAGCCTCATTTGATCATTTGCCAGATGTTTTAAAGCAGGTTGGAGAGCTCAGTGCCGGGTAATACGTTTGAATGTAAAACAACGTTGGTTATCTGGCAAAGTACGGCGTAAAGCTCTGTTTAGGTTATCAACACATATGCTGTACCACATGTCTAGCCTGTATAATTGGGCACATTTATCTTATTGTAGTTAGAGTGCAAACAGAATAAAACAATGTCACCGACTGTTTCAATTTGTGTGGGAGGCTTTGCATATGTTTGCGGGCAAATGATGGCAAACTTTCGGAAAATGGCTTTTTAGAACATTCTTTCATCAAGGCGCCTATCTGTGCTGTGATTATGTAGCCGAGTTCAAGAATCGCTATTTACATAACAAAATGTCTCACGGATAAAGCAATTGATGTGGTCACAGCGCAGGAAAGATTCAGCAATTATCCATTTGCTGAGTGATTCTTGCTGGAATTTCACAGCGCCCATATATGAAAGTAAAATAGGTTCATAAGAATCACTGTTTTGACAATGAATGCTAAAAGAATTCGTAATGATTGCTCCTCATTGTACAATGTTACCGCTCTGGAGAGAAGTCAAAAGAGAATCTCAGGTCGTGAATTATCATACTGACAAGCTCCCTTTGGTTTGTTTAAATAGATTTTACAAAGCCTTTCCCGTTCCTATATTATAATTTATTCATCAATATTTCTCTGTCCTTAAAGTAAAACTTAACCAGTTCTATCCCTTCTCTTATGTCCTAAAGGCAAACTAGAATTCCACTTTTTTTGTCCGATACTTTCAAGAACATTCGATGATGCCATCACAACATATTCTTCAACACCAACAAGAAAAATATATTATTTTTTTTAAAATGTTATCTATAATATATTTATATTCCATTACGTATAACTAAAGAATACATTGTGCATATTATTGTTATTCCGCCTTGTTTGCATTGACACAAGTTAATGGGACCAGCATTACTAAGAATCAAGGCTGAGGCATTTTTGCTGTTATTATTACCGTCTATGGAGAATTAAATGTTAAAGGCAAGCTATAGGTATAGTATGGGATCCGTTATCTGGAAACCCTTTATCCATAAAGCTCTGAATGAAAAGAAGGCTGTCTCCTATGGACTTTATTTTAACCAAATAATTAAACATTTTAAAATTGATTTCCTTTTACTCTGTAATAATGATGAGCACATTTGTGCCAAAAAAATTGTGAAACTGAGAAAAAATTCACTAAACAGCGAAAAGCTGCACGATAGTGGAGTGCTCTTTCGGACTGGTAAACACTGGTTGAAGGTGCCGGGTGCATTTACCGGAAGACCCTTCCCTTGCACAGGGTCAGAGATACTTGTAGTCAAAAATCCAGCAGCACACCGTGTTAATTGCTTTTTGAAATCTGTGTTTATTAAAGCCCATGTGTATCCGCAAAAAAAAGGCAACGTTTCAGGCCCCTCCAGGCCCTTTAAAAACAGTGAAAAGCAAGCAAAAAGTATTTTCCAAGCATCGATTTTTTTTAAAGCACTTTGACACCTTTTTGTTTGTTTTTTTTACGTGATTTTTTCGAAGAGCAAAACTTTCGCCCACAGCAAAACCCGGAAATTCGCTGTGAAACTGACCAAGATGATATTTTTCACCCTGTAATAATAAAACAGCACCTTGTTGTTGATCCCAGCTAATTTATAATTAATTCTTACCGAAGGCAAAACAATCCTATTGGGTTTGATTAATGTCAATGTTTGATTAATGTATTTGCGATCCAAATTACAGAAATATATTTTATCTGGAAAACTCCAGGTCCAGAGCATTTTGGATAACAGGTCCCATATTGAAGATGAAAGTCTTAAGTATCCACAAAAAAATCAGAGATCGTAGTTTGCTTTAGAAATGTTGTTGGGGAAGCACATCATTGTAACCATAGGTTCAATCAAGGCTATGTATCCTGTAGTATTGAAGGGTACATGTATGTTTATATTTTTGGCATACTGTTGATGTATGTATTGCATAAAACAAGCAAATTAAACATGGTTCATTCATAGGCCTGAGCTGGTGTGGGTGAGAAATAGAAGAAGGCAAGTGAAAACTGCAGGGAATGTGAAGTGTTAGAAGGTGATGGATGAATCCTATGAGAAAGCTACTAGGTTTCCCTAAATCGCAGTGGTCTTTACAACTAAATGCTAAACTAATGTGGAGAGGAAGGGAATTTACAAGGGCTGGATAGAGCTTTGGAGAAGTCTTACAACTCAGAGAATGATGACGTGAGAGGATAGAAAATATGAGATGATATCACTGAGCTTTCGAGTAGTGGCATCATTTGAAAGCACTGACCCCTCACATGCAAAAAAATCTTTGGGCAGTCCAGCACAAACAGTCCCACCTCACAGCTGAAGGTGGCAAAGTTAAAAGTAGGAGAGGGGCTGGGGAGGTGGAACTGTACTAAAATATAGTAGCCCCCATGGTCTTCCCCCACATTATGACCACAAACATGGCACGCTGTTACACCAGTGATTGCAAGAGACTGTGTTCTTTAACAAGAAGACGGCTACAGGTTTGCAACTTAATGAGTGACTACTAGGAATATCATTTACCGTTCACAGATATCATGTGTCTAAAGTGGCCTCCATTGGAATACTCCACACTGAGTTACAAACGGTCCCCAGAAGCAATGTCAGCAGAACTATACACAGACGGGTGGAGTTTTTAAAGGGGGATGAGATGCAAACAACCTAACATCACCACGTGCAATGCCAAGCGTCAGCTGGAGTAGCGTAAAAGTGTCCAGCACTGGACTCTGGGGCAGTGGAAATATGTCCTTTGGAATGATATGGCATTTTCACCAACAGGCAGATTAATGTAAAAGTCAGGATTTGGCCAATGTCTGGAGAAACTACCTGCCTGATTACATAATGCTAACAATAACATCTGGAGCAGGAAATATAATGGTATGGTGCAGTTTTCCATGACTTTGACAAGGGGTAATTATTCCATTCAAAGTCAACCTTAAGGCTAATCTGTTCAATTATATTCTTGACAATTCCATGTTTCAGCACAATATTCTCCTAATGTACAAAATAAGGTCCATACAGAGTGGGATTGATGAGGTGGGAATGAAAGAAATTGATTGGCTGGCACAAAGCCCTGACCTGAACCTAACTGAATACTTGTGAGATGATTTGTAACACCGACTGTGAACCAGGGACAATATTAGTGCCTAATCTCATGAATACTTTTGTTGTTCGATGGAAGCAAATCCCACCAACAATTTCCCAACATCTAGGGGAAAACCTCCCAGAAGAGGCTGATATAGCAGCAGAGGGAGGACACCTGCTACTTTTGGCCAGATAGGATATGTAGTCTGTTAATGAGGGATCCTTCCAGCTTGTATTCTAAATGCTTTTAAAATCATTGTGTACAATTCAGTTGTAGAGTTGGCATGATGGTAATAATACAAAAATAAAAATGAGGCCACTAAGCAGCGGCATAAAATTCCAGAATTGGCATTGGCAAGTCAAAGAAAAGCTTTCCTGATATCATATTGTTACTCTTTTTAACACTTGGCAAATTTGAATTTAGACAGTTACCCACAGCATCTAGTCAATAATTAATGTACTTGGTTGCCATGTGTCCTATGCAGGTGCAAGTTTGCCCACTGTTAGCAAATGAGCCCCATTATTGTGTTGTGCCAAGTTATAAAGAAGACCTGTAGTGTATAACGACCTGACCTCCTGTGGAGCCATAGGTATTCTAAGCAAAGAAGAGGTAAAGTGCCCATTAGAGATGAGCAATTTTTTTATCTGATTCAGCTTCACAGCAAAATTTGAATTTTTGTGAACAACAAATACGTATGTGTTTTTTTGCTGGGGAAAAAATGGGGAGAAAAAAGGCCATTGACTACAATGTAAACTTAATGGGTATATAACTATTCCATGTAGAAGGGAATTGCAAATCATAGCGTAAGGCTGCGGCAGAAACTCTTGGCACCCTAACATCACCATAGTCTTTCTTTTGGCCATGGCAACTGAATAGATGGGAGAGCTGTAAAGTCTCACAAAGAATAGCCCAGTTTTTATTGAAACAGTCACTTTAATGGTCATTACGCTATGGCCAGTGCTCCAATAACAATGGCGACAGAACTGGACCATGGCATATATGTGAATGCTCTTGCTTGCAGATTCAGCAGGTCTCTAACCAGTAGATAACACACCTCCTCCTTGCAGGCAATTTGCACAACATTATTAAATTCCAAAATCCATTCTGCACCCTGGAAAAATTGTGCTGTGTTATTAAGGCTGATTTCTTCTGCATAACCGCCCCAGGACTGCGCGTTGTCGACAAATTGATACCCAACAGCAAAGTAATTTTCTCCAATCATTAGTTATAGCCCTAGTTAGTCACATTTGTATTCCTTATATGATCGTATTTATTGCTCTATGTACACAAGCTGGTACACAACTGGGTTGCTTTCTGTTAAAACACAGCTTAGGTGAATTACTGACAAAATACAAAGAGCTTTGTACAAATCATTTACTGTTGTGCTCCTTTTGTGGTTTTAATTCTCTCTTTCCTTTTCCGCTGACAAAGGTAAAACACATTGCTTATTTTGTAGCATTCTTAAAGTGTCTGGTTGTTTTTTTCTTTACATTACCAATGCCTATATGCAACTAACAGCACAATCTGTTGGAAGACTTTAGCCAAAGGAGAGTTATTTTGTCAATCACTTAAAAATCACATTTCAAAAAAGCAATTTTGCAGACAGATTTTGTTGTGAAGTGTGTGTCCTGTGCTTTTTGTCTCCCCATAGAATTCAGAAATGTAGTGTAGGTCATTCATGCATAACATACAAAGACTGGTTCTGCTCTATTTATGCCACTTGAAAACTGGAAAACCAAAGGAACCATTCTGTTGATGGAGAGAATTTGAAGACTAAATATTGTTATTTTTAAAGCCCACTTTTTGTATTGCAATAAAGTATAAAAGGGAGTATTCTATCTCCCTAGCTGCAAAAAAATTTTAATAAATGAGTCAAGTGGATCTCTAGCATGGTATCCATGATGTGAGAGAACCCTAAAACACTGCTAAATGTATTATTTTGTCAGTTATCCCTGTTGGCCCCTGGGCAGTGTCGGACTGGCCCACCGGGATACCAGGAAAAGTCCCGGTGGGCCCAGGTGTCAGTGGGCCTCTTGCTTCTAAACATTTAGCTTATTTCATGGCCATTCCCTATTTCTATGAGAATAAAGAGGCTAAATATATGGAATAATAGATTATAGTATGTAAAGAAAAGAGAATAGCAGAATAGAGGTTGAGTGAGGAGAGGAAGAAAATAATACTTAGAGTCGGCCCCTGGTCTAAAGGTTTTTGGTGGGCCCCTGGTCTAAGGGTTTTTAGTGGGCCCCTGGTGTCCCAGTCCAACACTGCACCTGGGTGTTTTCAGGATCTCTGTGATACCTGACCTTCCACTTCCAAGGACAGGACCTCAGGCACATACAGTTTATTATTTCCAACAAGAAGTTTGTTTGTCAAAGGGCCAGTTTACTTTCCCTTTTGTGTGGTCAACACTGTGATCACCTTAAAGGGGACCTGTTACCTTGAGAAATAATTCCAAATCCTATGTTATGATGTTAGTGAAACAAAATAAACTTCAATTACGTTATATAAAGTATTTAATTCTTGATTCTTTTAGTCTTGGAATTCGCAATCACATCACATAGGCAGGCGCCATTTTGTGGACACTGTTATTTAGGCAGGCTTTGCATTATGCCAAAATATTGTTTATGCACCAAAATGTGGCACCTGATGCACTGGCTATGCAATTAGATGGTGAGGAGAGAGGAGGACATTTAGGAAGTGCAGAATGGAAAGTGAAAGCAATTGCCTAAGGCATAGAGGAGGGGCAAGAATTATATGATTGATAGATGAGATTTTAAAAGAGTTTATAATGTTTATGGATGTTTTATTAAAAAAAATAGAATTTGGTTTCATGTTTAATTTGCAAAGGACTTTTCTTATTCAGTTTTTTATGTGTGGATGACAGGTCCTCTTTAAGTGCTACTATCCCTTCTGTGTACTAGTAATTCTATTCCCCAGTTCTATCATGTTTGTATTCTGAGAACTAAACACCAACCAAGATGGGCTTCTGGTTCACACTTACAAAGGAATGCAGCCTTTTACCAGAGAAGCAAATGCCAATCCTGGATGCAATTTTAAGACCAGCAATAGCTTTACTGTCCCCTCACTGTTATGGACAATATCCCAAGGTATAACTCATGAAATAATTCATGAAATAATAATTAGTAACATGATGTTTCTGGAACATGTTCTTGACACCGTCAGCGCAGGAAGCAGTTATCATGTTATAGACATGAACATAGACATAAACATATGTACTAAAAAATAATGAAAAAATAAATAATAAAAAAAATAACTACTTTCTATCAATGCTTCTGATGACTTCCCTGTAATCTCACTGATGAAGGCTTTCCCCATACTGAGGAGAGAGTCTTGATGTATCCCATGCTCATTCTTTAGAAACCGGTAACAAGCAGGGACCTGGGGGTAAATTTACTAAAGGGTGAAGTGACTAATGCTGCGACAATTCACCAGCATTACCACTTTTAGCCACTTCGCCGATTTACTAATGGCCGCAGGCGACAATTCGCTAGCGAAGGAGATAGACGATATTGCTGATTCGCACTCTAACACCAGGCGACTTTTCGCTCTGTCGATTACCTCTTTCGCCAGACTTGCCTTCACCAGCTCAGACCAGGCGAAGTGCATTGGAATACATTGAACATCCTCAATCTTCAGTTACTTACATCATCATTTTTGAGTGGAAAGTCCAAAAAACGCTGGCAACTTTTCAGTTTTTCAGGGTGATAAGCTGCAAAAGGCATAATAAATGTTTTCAGGTACCCGGTTTCCCCCATACATTTTCTAACATATGGAACATTATTTTAAAGGGGGCTCGTGTGTAGGGCATTAAAACAATTGTATTGGCTTTATTTAGGTTTCCTGGACATGTGTAGTTATCAATGGAAATATAATGTATTAGATGCAGCATATAAATCAAGTTTAAATTTCCCGCCCTATGCAAATTGGCCTGAGCGGTCCTCTAACAACGTTTCGCTAGGCAAATTTGAACGGTAGCGCTTCTTTACTCTGATTTGCTCACATTGCCGAAGTAATACTAGTGAAAATACGCCAGCGTCTGACGCCCAGGACTAAACTTCACATTTTAGTAAATTAGCGTTGTCTGAGCGAATTTTCACCCGACGAAGTGTTGCTATGGCTGCAAAGCCGTCGCTGGCGAATTTTCACCGGTTTGTGTGCAATTTGCCCCCTGGTGTATGTGCAAAGTTGCGACATAGTAACTAGACTATTTGAGTATTCTGTGTGGATAGCAGAGATAACGGACCTGTTATGCAGAATGCTTGGGCCTGCAGTTTTCCAGATAAGAGGCCCTTCTGTAATTTGGATCTCCTTACCTTAAGTCTGCTAAAAAAATCATTTAAACCTTACAGAAAGCCAATAGGATTGCTTTGCCTTCTATCAAGGATTCATTATAGTTTAGCAGGGATTAAGCACACGGTACAGTACAAGGTACTGAGAAAAGGGAATCATTCTTAAAAATGTAAATTATTTGATTAAAATGGAGTCTATGGGAGAAAGCCTTACTGTAATACGGAACTTTCTGGATAACTGGTTTCCTGTGATACGAAATGACTTCTTTACCTTTTCCCAGTGCCATTGTTCTATAGCACTTATGTCTATTATAGCTTCGCACCCTCCTTCATATAAAATCAGCATGACTCCTTTTTTTTATTCAAAAAAAGAAAAAAGTCATTTTGAGTTGGATTGAGGGATTCAGATGGGTTCAATTCGTATTCGATTCAATTTCTATTCCAGATTTTCTCTATATTGCAAAAGTTTCTCAATCAAAATTTATTGCAGATGTTTTGTTTTTTTTTTTCCTTCAGCCATTATTTTCCTTCTATAAGTCACTGGGTTGCACGTCGGAGCGTGTGGGTTAGCAGGAGAGCGCTGACATAGCATTTGGAGCATGGAAGGAAGTTAAACAACTTGGCTGCATTTCCAGTTTTATCCTCACTCTCCTTTCTGCCCACTGCTCTGGATCACAGATGGCTGCAGGAGCTTATGTGCCTGGAGTTTATTAATACACCGCGTTTATGCCACAGTCCACACTCTTATTCATCTAAATCGTGAAAAGCTAAGGGATATTAAAACAAAAATTGTACCGTATTAACTGTGCAGTTCTCACTCGTGTACCTTTAAAGCAATGAGAGAAAATGTATTTTATAGGTCCCACTTATGCCTTGTTATATTGCTGATCTTCTGTATTGATTTCGTTTCATTTTTAGGTACATCATATGAAGGGTGTCATGACTGAGGGGAGATTGCAATATTTGTCCCTACTCACTTACCCTTCTACCCCCCTACACACACACACACACACACACACACACAGACTCGTACACACTAAACTGGGTGGAAATGGCCACAGCTTGTTTATTAACATTAATACAATATGTGAAATTAACATTGATATGGAACTTTTTATACGACAGTTATCCACCACATGTATGGGTAACAATTAGCTGCTGAAGGCTGCATAACAGTTATCAAATACTGAACTTACAAAAATACAATATGAACATCTCCCCTTAAACAACTCAATAGCAAGCCTGCGACTGTGTCCGCCTCTAAACATCTAAGCCTCCTGTGGCTACTGTGACTGCTTTCCCCCAAGCCTAGTTCCAGACTTACCCCTCCCAAAAAAACACCTGATCCTTCATCTATTTCTCTCCTTTTTGGCTACCCACCCACCAGGAGAGCCCGACCTCCCTCCAGAGCTGCTAATGCAACTGACTAATCTCACTTAAGGGTGGGAGTGTGGGTCACTGTCTACACTTCTGCTGTCCACAAGGTAATGACCCAACCCTCAACCTTCACGTTTACTGCTTATACCCCTATCCCTTACTTCCGACTCCTTTACAAGCTACAACACTCTTCACTAGTTATCCTAAGTTTTCAGTCCTTATTAAATTCCCCAGTCATGGCCCTTTACAATCCATCTGTTGCAGTCATTGGGGTCACTTTATTTGCTCTTCTATCTATCTATAACAACTGTCAATCATTAAAGTGGTTCTAATACCAGATCACAACCCGCAAGCAGTGCTATAAGGACCTCTACAACCTCCCAAATGCTGTGTGGCAAAGGATATAGTTCTGTCATCTCTATTATTAAACAGTTAGACCCATAAATCTTTGGACAGAGACAACCTTTTTCTAATTTTGGTTCTGTTGTTGTGAATAACACTCTCCAGGAGGTAGGTGTATCGATTTCCAAGTCTACCATAAAGAGAAGACTGCATGAAAGTAAATACAGAGGGTGCACTGCAAGGTACAAGCCACTCATAAGCATCAAGAATAGAAAGGTTAGATTGGACTTTGCTAAAAAAACATCTAAAAAAGCCAGCGCAGTTCTGGAAAAACATTCTTTGGACAGATGATCCCAAGATCAACCTCTACCAGAATGATGGCAAGAAAAAAGTATGGAGAAAGCGTGGAAGAGCTCATGATCCAAAGAATACCACATCATCTATAAAACATGGCAGATGCAGTGTGATGACTTGGGCTTGGATGGCTGCCAGTGGCACTGGGACACTAGTGTTTATCCATGATGTGACACAGGACAGAAGCAGACTAATGAATTTTTAGTGTTCAGAGACACTGTCTGCTCAAATCCAGCTAAATGCAGTCACATTGATTGGGAGGCGTTTCAAAATTTACAGTCAAATCAACCCAGGAGTTTATTAAAGCAAAAAAGTGGAATATTCTTGAATGGCCAAGTCAGCTGATCTGAACCCAATTGAGCTGCATTTCACTTGTTGAAGACTAAACTTCGGACAGAAAGACCGACAAACAAACAGAAAGTGAAAGCCGCTGCAGTAAAGGCCTGGCAGAGCATTAAAAAGGAGGAAACCCAGAATCTGGTGATGTCCATGAGTTCGAGACTTCAGGCTGTCATTGCCAGCAAAGACAACCAAGTATTAGAAATGAACATTTTATTTTCAGCTTTTTAATTTGTCCAATTACTTTTGAGCCCCTGAAATGAAGTGAGTGTGTTAAAAAAAAAGGCTTTAGTTCTTTAAATTTTTATGCAATCTTTTTGTTCAACCCACTGAATTAAAGCTGAAAGTCTCCAGTTCAACTGCATCTGAGTTTTTAATTTAAAATTCATTGTGGTAATGTACAGAACCAAAATTAGAAAAAAAGTTGTCTCTGTCCAAAGATTTATGGGCCTCAATTTTACATCACTTGATTTTACATTTTCCCTAATTGTACACTTTTTTTTTGAGGTCCCAAAAATATATAATGCATATCCCTGATTTTACATTTTTCATGGATTTTGCACCATGATTTTTTCTGTTCCCCGGAAAAATTTAAAATGTGGTTTCTACTGTCATTTTTGTAACTAGTTGAGTGTTATACATCATATTTTCCTCTAATGACTTAATTATCAAAATATTTGCTTGTAAAAAGCTTAGCAGAAATATAAGTTAGCAGAGATTTAACAGTCATATATGTCAACCCAGGTTTTGATTAGTAAAGCTAATAACATTCTATTAATCCGTCAGTCATCATTTAAAATAGATCATGTTAGGGAATATCATAGCATGGCAAATGGCATAATTAATCCCTGTGCTCATTATGTAACTCGGTATAAGGGATAAGAATAAATAACAAATTCCTCTCATCATGGTAAAATAAATTAATCTGTAATACTTCATCAGCAGCTACATTAATGAAAGGTAACTTAGGTATTATAATTCTAGGAAATACAAATTCATGAGAAAATAAATAAATCAAAATAGAAATATAGGCCATTTATTTGTAAGTATCCTTAAGGCAAGGTGCTTCACAATATATAAATGCCCCTTATGTAGAGAAACCCCAGAACTCAAGTAATCCAAAGTTATAGATCTGAACAATTGATGTTTTTGCAGCAGCACAAGGAAGAAAACATAGACACCATCTACTGGCCAGCCATGTTTTTTGTCCTACACGAAATATGGCGTCCCCAGTAGCTCTTGAAAATCAACACTGCCAAGTTTTGTCCAGTCCTTGCTTATAACTGCTAGGGAGCAATGTATGGCACTTCAAGCTGTGCTGTTGGGATGGTGAAAACACCCCAAATAACCATAAGTTCCTTAACCATCATCTAATATTACTGGCATCATGCACGTCAAATAATAAGTATTGCTCCACAATTTCAGATTTCCATAAACGTGTCTATTACTGCCAAATATCAACTGCTTCTTCTCTAAAACAAAGACGAGAAGCAGTTGATTTTTGTACACTAACATCTTCTTGCCAACTATATTTTTCCCATTGGTTGGAATATCTTACTCCATATCTGGTGTAGTGTAAAGGAAAGATACGCCTTCATAAATACCTGTTCTTCATAGCAGATAAGGGCAGTGACAGCATTCAATCAATTGAAATCAAGAGAAAAACACAGTTTTAGAAATATGGCGATTAATATACTACAGTAGTAATATACTACAGATACACTATAGAGGTTTTCTGGCTTTATGTTGTTGTAGTAGTTGCGGGATAGTATGGCGCCTGGTGCACGATGATGGAGGGATCGGCATCCTTCCATACAGACAGTTCCAAGAATTCACTGAATTTCAGGGTTGTACCCCTTTGTCAATCATGCTTGGGGTACAACCTCGAAATGTTGCACATTTGCAAATAAACATGCAGGTGTTTATCCGTGCTTGAACCAGCCGTGAGTGCCAGTGAATTCTTGGAGTTGCAGTAGTTGCCCCAGCTTTTCTGCTGTGCCCTAGACACTCCAATCTCAGGTTTTTATATACACATGTTTACTATATACATATACTCCCATTAACTGTAAAATCATAAATCAACAAGTCCCAATTCATTCATTTGAAGAAAAAAAAACAACTTGACAATTCAATACATCATGCTGCAGCTGTTTAGTTAAGGCTCTCCCAATGTTTGACCTCACTTTTAATTAGAGGATAAATTATTAATGTCTTTTGATAGGAGACAAACTACTTTGAAGCATTGCTATTCTCCAGGCCGGTATCTAGAACTCTGCATTCAAGTTTTATACATTTCAGATAAAACACAAGTGGCCAGAGGAAAAACTATTTTCATGTACAGCTTCTTGGAAAGCTCCCATCCATCAATGTTTATTTCTAATAAAACATGGAATAGGTTACACTTTTAACCGTATAATGGATGATGAACTAGTTCATTTGCACGGAATGGTTATCCAGTCATTAGGCACTTCGATCAATGATCAGATAGGTGGCCCGTGAACATGCCTGGAGAGGACGTCGATCAATGATCAGATAGGTGGCCCGTGAACATGCCTGGAGAGGTCTAAATCTATGGACAAATGTAGTCATTGACCAACAAGAGAATTTGTCAGGTTTGCAGTCAATATCAGTCCACGATCGGCCAATTTATTTCTTCCATTGGTTCCATTCTGTCAAAAATAAAGAAACAAGTGTTTATGTTTATGTGTTAATACAGCTGAACGTAAAGCAAATCTTCAGCTGGGCTCCTGACAACCCAGACTTGAGGTATGGTTAGCACAATTGCTCAGGAACAAGAGGTGTATTTGCTAGTCATAAATAAAAAAAATATTTTATTGTACAAGGGAATACAATCATCAGCCCGTAGGTAATCATGCACTTCCCCTAGTGTGATGATTGTAAAATATTTCTTTTAGTCTTAGGGGCCCATTTACTTAGCTCGAGTGAAGGAATAGAGGAAAAATAGTTCGAATGTTGAATGTTTTTTTTGGGTACTTCGACCATCGAATGGGCTACTTCGACCTTCGACTACGACCTTCGACTTCAAATCGAACGATTCGAACTAAAAATCGTTCGACTATTCGACTATTCGATAGTCGAAGTACTGTCTCTTTAAAAAATTCTTCGACCCCCTAGTTCGCCACCTAAAACCTACCGAGGCCAATGTTAGCCTATGGGGAAGGTCTGCATAGGCTTCCTAACAATTTTCTTTGATCGATGGATTAAAATCCTTCGATATTCGTAGGAATAGCGGTAAATCCTTCGACTTCGATATTCCAAGTCGAAGGATTTTACTTCGACGGTTGAATATCGAGGGTTAATTAACCCTCGATATTCGACCCTAGGTAAATGTGCCCCTTAGTGTCCAGTTTACACAGTCCTAGGGATGAAAAACGTTTTACTTATTGTGGCAAAGTGACTGGAAGAACCTAAGGGTATTTCTCTACTGGGTTTCTTTAATGTCTAAGGGACCAATTCATTAACTTCGAGTGAAGGATTCGAAGTAAAAAAACTTCAAATTTCGAAGTTTTTTTTTGGCTACTTCGACCATCGAATGGGCTACTTCGACCTTCGACTATGACTTCGACTTCGAATCGAATGATTCGAACTAAAAATCGTTCGACTATTCGACCATTTGGTAGTCGAAGTACTGTCTCTTTAAGAAAAAACTTCGACCCCCTAGTTCGCCACCTAAAAGCTACCGAACCCAATGTTAGCCTATGGGGAAGGTCCCCATAGGCTTGGCTAAGTTTTTTTGGTAGAAGGATAATCTTTCGATCGTTGGATTGAAATCCTTCGAAATCCTTTGATCAAACGATTATTCCTTCGATCGTACGATCGCAGATATTCGAAGTTGAAGGATTTTCATTCCCAGTCGAATATCGAGGGTTAATTAACCCTCGATATTGGACCCTTGATGAATTTGCCCCTAAATGTGTTTAAGCAGACTTAAGCTATGGAAATCCAAATGACGGAATATCTGGATAAGCCCAGGTCCCAAGTATTCTGGATAATAGATCCCATACCTGTATGGGCAAAATAGAAAGGAGTGCCCGAAAAGGACTGTGGCTGGTTATTTGATAGTTGCACATGGACTGGGAGACTACAGGAGGCTCTGTTCCAAAGAACACATTTATCAAAGAGTGAAGTTCCGCCACTAGAGTGAAATTCCGCAGCTCTCAATTCATTTCTATGGGATTTTGAAAGGCGTATTTATCAATGGATGAAAGTGAAAGTTCACCCTTTAATAAATACGCCTATAAAAATCCCATGGATATGAATGGAGAGAGGCAGAATTTCACCCCATGGTCTTTATGCCTCCAAAACCTGACTCCAAGTCAGAAATTAAAACGTTTGCACCTATTTGAGGCCATTGGGAGCAACATAAAAGTAGTTGATGAACAACATATTGCTTACAAGTAGTGATGGTGAATTTCTCCCATATCACCGAAAAATTCATGAATTTCCCACAAAATTTGTGAAACCGCGAAAAATTTGCGAAAAAATCGTGAAAATCAAAATTGACACCCGTGTCTAATTTTGGGCGCATGTCCGAAAAGTCGCTTGTGTCAATTTTGACACTGGCGTTAAAGTCAATGTGCAACTGCATAGTGTTGACGGCGATTTTGACGTGAGCGACTTTTCAGATGCATGTCCAAAATTTTTTGCCGCAGGCGAATTTTCACGGGAGATTCGTGAATTTATTTGCCGGCGGCGAAATGCAGATTTTCATTGTGAATTCGTGACAGGCGAATTTATTTGCCCATCACTACTTACAAGCCACCGGTTGGGGATCACTGTTATAACCAAGGAAGACTACTAGGGAATTCATGCCACCCAGAGCTCACAACCTGTGTGCTACCAGCCAAATAGCACCACAACTTTATCACATTTGCAATAGAAAGCCACAGCCACTAAAAAAATAATCATCATATTTGTGACATATTTAAACATTTGCACATACGTCTGCTACCCAATACAACTTGTCAGTAGTCATGCAGAATCCAAAGCACAGATTGGAAGGATTACTGAAGCCAGTATAGAGTTTCGGAAAGATTCAGAGCTTGAAAGAATTAATATTTTTTTTTCCAAGCACCAGGCCCAGTCGAATGTAACAGGTCAGCGCTGCATAAGATGATATGGCGAAGTAAACAGCTTTTTTTAACTGCTAAAAATGATGCTTCTCTGCATTCTTCAACCAACTGACACCTAGTCCACTTACTGGATCTGACCATCGTGTTCTTTGCAAATCTGATAATAAATCAAATTAGAACCTGGAAGTCAGAGACCTCGAGAGGTAGAGCTACAAAATGAGAAGCTGCGGGCTGATTTTTAAAGTCGATTGTTTCATTAAAACTGCTCTGTCCTGGTATGTTGCTTTTTTCTAGTCTCTTTCGGAGTGACAGATTTATGTAGAGTGCACATGACTGGCCAGCACACTTAAGGGAGTAGCTCAGCTTCTAAAAAGGAATGCTTTAGTGACTTCTTGTTTTGTTTACTCCCAAATATTTGTCCAACCACCCATGTTAGTTTCATATTTTCTTTAACTTTTTAATATCCTAATCGGCCTCTTACCGGCCTTGGTATTATTCAGTTTTTCAGATTAATAGAGCAACCTCCATAATGTGTTGGAATAACATAAATAATGAGTGTGATTCAATTCTTGCTGGCATAACAATGCATTGAATAACATTATATATTTGAAAAAGAAGGAATTCTCTACTTTCTATGATTGTAATGCCTTTATTTTATATCCTTTTGCCCACAGCAAGTGAGAGGATGGTTTTCCCATTGTTCATCTGTTCACACACATACTCTGCCTGCCCTATGCTCCCTGTGCGTGACATACTCTGCCTGTCCTATGCTTCCTGTGTGTGTGTCATACTCTGCCTGCCCTATGCTCCCTATGTGTGTCATACTCTGCCTGTCCTATGCTTCCTGTGTGTGCAATACTCTCACTGTATGAAGCACCCTCATGATCTCAGCACCTGGACCTGGATCCTCACACAGGGGATCAGGGAACTCACTAGACCTAATCCCTATTAGGCTGTGTCCCTATCTACAGGCTAGTTTTGCCTGTAGAGCTACCTCCTTGCTATCCCTCCTAGTTGGAGCCAAGCTGCTCTTACTATCTGTACTCTCTATCTCACTCTCCTAGAGAGTCTATTACAGATATATCCCTGCCACTTACTAGCCTTATTCACAGGGGGCCCTGCTCCCCAGCATATCCTTCTAGAGGTACTGGTCCCTCTAGGGCACATAGCTCCACTGGGCCTTGCTGTACCCAGGCCCCCATGGGTACGCCCAGCTGGATCAGCATCCAGCAGCCAGAGCCTAGACCCACCCCTTCTCTCTCACTATACCAAGTGTGACAGGGTCACAGTACATCCTGGCCAATAGCATAACTATGCAAATTACATAGCTACATGGACATCTGCCCAGCAATTTGGGCAGATGAGGAAGGGTTGTGAATTAAAGCCATAGGGGACATGTTAACACTATGGGTCCCTACAATAGTATGAAAGTAAAATTAATGAAAACCTAGTAGTGGAGGACAATAAAGTATTTTTTTTAAGGTAGATAAAGAATGTATATTTTATAAGAGACATTTTTATCAGTAAATAGCAAAGAATAGCATATCATGAGCAGCTGAACGAAGTCTGGCAACAGCATTATAGAAATAATTTAGACATTGCAGGGAAAAACTGCCATGGTCTTTATATGATAGGATGGGCATGGCAGGAATCAAACAAAGACAGTTTACTTTGTGCAGCAGCAAGTTCTTAGAAGGGTCAATATTGTGTTGCATTAAAGCTATGGGTTTGTCTTCTCCATGTTGATAATAAATCCAGTCTCAACTGAGATAGGTGAATAGATTTAGCACCTGCTTTGCCCCCCCCCCCATACACACACACACACACACACACTTGGTTTTTATTCTTCAGCGATTTTTGGGGAGGTTGGATTATTAAGTATTGTCACTCTGTACTAAAAAGGAGATTTTCGTATTCTGTAATGCATAAACTTGTTCAGGTTCATGCCATATACTAGTCAAAGTGATTTCCAATCAGAATCTGCATAGAATATACAATTCTTATACAGGTATTGGAGCTCTTACTATGAAACCAGATATACAGAAAGCAACACTTTATGAAAAGGCCATCTCCTATAGAATCCATTTTTAGCAAATAATTTGATTTGTTGTGAATACTTTCCTTTGTAATAATAAAACAGTACCATATTGGTAGCAAAATAATCCTATCGGGTTTATTTAATTTTTAAAGGGGAACTCTATAGAAACATAACTTGAACTTTTTGAAAAGTAAACATAATTTCAAGCAACTTTGCAATATACATAAATGAAAAAATATGCAGACTTTTTATGATTTTAAATGGTTTGGAACAGTTCCCTAAGCCTACCCCCCTGCTCTCCTGCTGATCTTTCTGACTACTTTGCTGAGCTGGCTGACTACTGTTACTTTGTATCAACAGCCACCTGTCCTTAGCCTGCATCCTCCAAACCCCACAATTCCCTGCACACGTGATTTCAATAAGGAACAGAACATCACAGTGCAATGCATTGTGGGTTATGTAGTTCCTACATGCTGTCTGTAAGCTGTGGAGAAGTTGTTACAATTTGTAACATCAGTGTTTTAGTCCCTCCTTCCCTGCCAGGATTTCAAATGATACAGAAAGAGAAGAACTGTTAACCAGCTGGATTGCAGCATAGAAAATGCCATTTATTCATACTTTTTGAAGAAACAGGTAACTTTAATGGGTATATTAGAGATTTCTGTGTTATGTGGACCTCTTTATCAATTTTTGGTTTGGAAGCCGGAGTTCCCCTTTCAATGTTTTTAACTAGCCTTAAGGTATGGTCATCCAAATTACAGAATAAAAAAACCTATCCAGAAAACCTCAGGCTTTGTGAACGATAGACTAATATCTGTATTATACATTCAAATTAAACATATTGGTAGATCCTTTGGCTTGCAATCTCAATTGCGTGTTTCTATGCTCATTAGTCAAATGGATTAACTGACTTCCCACATGACCTGAGAGAACTTGTACTGGTCAATTTGATTACCGTTATATGTAGCCCAAGTTGGCCAGTTATCTGTCCATACGCCCTTTGGCATAAAACTGACAAATAACCCATATTTGCCCAGCTTTACTCAAACAAATGCAAGACCAACATCCTAAAAACAAACTCCAATAATTGAAACTCATAGCCATCACTGAGAAATTGGTTGAGAAGAACAGAGAGAGAGAGAGAGAGAGAGAGAGAGAGAGAGAGAGAGAGGGAGAGGGAGAGCACCCCAACTTGAAGCTGCAACTGGCAAAAATGAAGACGGCTGTTGAAATATTATGCCAAAACCCTATCTTCCTGATATGGAGACCAAGCTTAATTATATATCCAAAAGGTGCACACAACCCCAACCCTTTTTAAGGAATAATATACCCCCCAATTTAAAATATACTCTGATGCTATAAGAAGTCACCTTGGAGCCTCATGGACTATATAATAGCACTCACCTTGAAGTCTTCTGTTTTACATGGTCATGGAACTCTTTAGGGACTTTTAATATCAAACCAAAAAATCGTGGTAAACAACTGGACACCAATAGTCGTAAGTGATCTTCCATTCACCACAAAGCAAGCCAGCAAGCTTTGTGGTGAATGGAAGGTCACTTACGACTATTGGTGTCCAGTTGTTTACCACGATTTTTTGGTTTGATTTTGATTTCACATGTGTGTTACAAGCTTGCAGTGTAGTGGAACATATGTACTGAATTAAGCTCAACTATTTCTCCTTTTGGACTTTTAATATCCTATTCTTTATTAGGGATGTAGCGAACGTCGGAAAAAAAGTTCGCGAACATATTCGCGAACTTGCGCAAAAACGCGAGCGGTTCGCGAACGGTTCGCGAACCCCATAGACTTCAATGGGAAGGCGAACTTTAACATCTAAAAAAAAAATTTCTGGCCAGAAAAATGATTTTAAAGTTGTTTAAAGGGTGCAACGACCTGGACAGTGGCATGCCAGAGGGGGATCAAGGGCAAAAATGTATCTGAAAAATCTGCCTGTGTGTGCTTGGAAGAGATAGTGTAGGGGGAGAGCTGTTAGTGATTTCAGGGACAGATGATAGTAAGTTTGCTGGCTAGTAATCTGCTTGATACTGCTCTGTATTGGAGGGACAGAAGTCTGCAGGGATTTGAGGGACATTTTATCTTAGGTAGCTTTGCTGGCTAGTAATCTACTGTTCTCTTTAAACAACTGCCATACGTTGACCTTGTAGGCATTGTTTGCCCAGTTTTTTTGGACGCAGCCACTGAAGCACAATTGCCAGAAAAAATATGCCATATAAATGCTGAAAATAGTCATTTTTCGCCATACGTTGACCTTGTAGACATTGTTTGCCCAGTTTTTTTGGTTGCAGCCACTGAAGCACAGTTGCCAGAAAAAATATGCCATATAAATGCTGAAAATAGTCATTTTTCGCCATACGTTGACCTTGTAGACATTGTTTGCCCAGTTTTTTTGGTTGCAGCCACTGAAGCACAGTTGCCAGAAAAAATATGCCATATAAATGCTGAAAATAGTCATTTTTTGCCATACGTTGACCTTGTAGGCATTGTTTGCCCAGTTTTTTTGGCCGCAGCCACTGAAGCACAGAGGCCAGAAAAAATATGCCATATAAATGCTGAAAATAGTCATTTTTTGGTCGCAGCCACTGAAGCACAGTTGCCAGAAAAATTATGCCATATAAATGCTGAAAATATGCATTTTTTTGGTTGCAGCCACTGAAGCACAGAGGCCAGAAAAATTATGCCATATAAATGCTGAAAATATGCATTTTTTTGGTTGCAGCCACTGAAGCACAGAGGCCAGAAAAATTATGCCATATAAATGCTGAAAATATAAATTTTTTTGGTTGCAGCCACTGAAGCACAGAGGCCAGAAAAATTATGCCATATAAATGCTGAAAATATGCATTTTTTTGGTTGCAGCCACTGAAGCACAGAGGCCAGAAAAATTATGCCATATAAATGCAGAAAATATGCATTTTTTTGGACGCAGCCACTGAAGCACAGTTGCCAGAAAAAATATGCCATATAAATGCTGAAAATAGTCATTTTTTGCCATACGTTGACCTTGTAGACATTGTTTGCCCAGTTTTTTTGGTTGCAGCCACTGAAGCACAGAGGCCAGAAAAAATTAAACCAGTAGGGTTTGCACCCTAGTTTGTAACGGTGGCGGAGGGAGGAGGAGGACGCTAAAGGACAGCTGTGTGTGGAGTCATGAGGCTTGAAGAGAAGGACAGCTGCATAGAAGTCAGAACAAGTCTTCCGGCGTGCAGTAACCCTCCGAGATCCACCCCTCATTCATTTTAATAAAGGTCAGGTAATCGACACTTTTGTGACCTAGGCGAGTTCTCTTCTCAGTTACAATCCCTCCTGCTGCACTGAAGGTCCTTTCTGAGAGCACACTTGAGGCTGGGCAAGACAAGAGGTTCATGGCAAATTGTGACAGCTCTGGCCACAGATCAAGCCGGCGCACCCAGTAGTCCAGGGGTTCATCGCTCCTCAGAGTGTCGATATCTGCAGTTAATGCCAGGTAGTCCGCTACCTGCCGGTCGAGGCGTTCTTTGAGGGTGGATCCAGAAGGGTTGTGGCGCTGCCTTGGACAGAAAAACATTTGCATGTCTGACGTTACAGACTGGCCAAAGGGCTTTGTCCTTGCAGGTGTGCTCGTGGCAGGATTACTGGCACCTCTGCCCCTGGAATGTTGATGAGTTCCTGAAGTGACATCACCCTTAAAAGCATTGTACAACATGTTTTGCAGGCTGGTTTGTAAATGCCGCATCTTTTCGGACTTGTGGTATGTTGGTAACATTTCTGACACTTTATGCTTGTACCGAGGGTCTAGTAGCGTTGCGACCCAGTACAGGTCCTTCTCCTTAAGCCTCTTGATACGGGGGTCCTTCAACAGGCATGACAGCATGAAAGACCCCATTCTCACAAGGTTGGATGCAGAGCTATCCATCTCCGCTTCCTCATTATCAAGGACTGCATCATCCACGGTCTCCTCCCCCCAGCCACGTACAAGACCAGGGGTCCCCAAAAGGTCACCACTAGCCCCCTGGGAAGCCTGCTCCTGTTGGTCCTCCTCCTCCTCCTCCACAAAGCCACCTTCCTCCTCTGACTCCACTTCTGGCACCTCTCCCTGCGTTGCAGCAGGTGCCTGGGTTCGTTCTGGTGATTCCGACCAGAAATCGTGCGCTTCCAGCTCCTCGTCACGCTGGTCTACAGCCTCATCTGTCACTCGTCGCACGGCACGCTCCAGGAATAAAGCGAAGGGTATTAGGTCGCTGATGGTGCCTTCGGTGCGACTGACCATATTTGTCACCTCTTCAAAAGGTCGCATGAGCCTGCAGGCATCGCGCATAAGCACCCAGTAACGGGGGAAAAAAATCCCCAGCTGTGCAGATCCAGTCCTACCACCCAGTTCAAAAAGGTACTCGTTGACGGCCCTTTGTTGTTGCAGCAGACGTTCCAACATAAGGAGCGTTGAATTCCAGCGAGTCTGGCTGTCAGAAATCAAACGCCTGACTGGCATGTTGTAGCGCTGCTGAATGTCAGCAAGGCGTGCCATGGCTGTGTAGGAACGTCTGAAATGGGCCGACACCTTTCTGGACTGGGTGAGAACGTCCTGGAATCCTGGGTACTTGGAGACAAAACGTTGGACTATTAAATTTAACACATGTGCCATGCAGGGCACATGTGTTAAATTGCCTAGTCTCAACGCTGCCAACAGATTGCTTCCATTGTCACACACCACTTTTCCGATCTGCAGTTGGTGTGGGGTCAGCCACCGATCGGCCTGTGACTGCAGAGATGACAGGAGTACAGATCCGGTATGGTTTTTGCTTTCCAGGCACGTCATCCCCAAGACAGCGTGACAACGGCGTACCTGGCACGTCGAATAGCCTAGGGGGAGCTGGGGGTGCACAGGTGTGGAGGAGGAGAAGGAGGACCCAGCAGCAGAGTAAGAAGAAGAAGAAGACGAGGTAGAGAGCGATGGAGGAGTAGAGGTGGTGGCAGAACCGCGTGCAATCCGTGGCGGTGACACCAACTCCACTGTTGTTGTTGAGCTACCCATTCCCTGCTTCCCAGCCATTACCAAGTTCACCCAGTGGGCAGTGTAGGTGACATACCTGCCCTGACCATGCTTGGAGGACCATGCGTCAGTAGTCATATGGACCTTTGGCCCAACACTAAGTGACAGAGATGCGGTAACTTGGCTCTGCACATGTTGGTACAGGTGTGGTATTCCCTTTTTAGAAAAAAAATTGCGGCTGGGTACCTTCCACTGCGGTGTCCCAATTGCTACAAATTTGCGGAAGGCCTCAGAGTCCACCAGCTGGTATGGTAAAAGCTGGCGGGCTAAGAGTGCAGACAAGCCAGCTGTCAGACGCCGGGCAAGGGGGTGACAGTCAGACATTGGCTTCTTACGCTCAAACATGGCCTTCACAGAAACTTGGCTGGTGGCAGATGACTGGGAATGGGAACAGGTGGTCAAGGTGGAAGGCGGGAGTGGAGGGTGGTTCAGACGGGTCAAGGAGAGCAGAGGTAGAGCAGTAAGATGCTGGACCAGAAGGAGTGTGGCTTTTAGTTTGCCTGTTGCCTTTGAGGTGTTGCTCCCAAAGTGCTTTGTGCTTGCCGCTCATGTGCCTTCGCATAGAAGTTGTACCTATGTGGCTGTTGGGCTTACCAAGGCTCAGTTTCTGACTGCACTCATTGCAAATTACAATGCTTTTGTCAGAGGCACACACATTAAAAAAATCCCACACTGCTGACTTTTTGGAAGTGTGCGATCTGGCGGTAACAGTAGAAGTTGGCGGCATTGGCGGCAATGGCGGGTGCGTTGGCCGGCTGAACACAGGTGCCGATACATGTTGTTGCCCTACTGATCCCTGCGGGCTGTCCTCCCTGCTTCTTCTAAGTCTTATTCTCCTACTGCCTCTCTGACTCTCCGTCTCTCCATCTGAACTACCCTCCTCTTGCTCTCTTCTACTAGGCACCCACAAAACATCAATCTCCTCATCATCATTCTCCTCAGATGCATCAATTTCTTCTGACACATCACAGAAGGAAGCAGCAGCGGGGACCTCCTCCTCATCACTCATTATGTCCATCTCTGTCGTGTTCTCTGCCAGAATTAAATCTGGTGTAAGGTCCTCATCTCCTTCATCTTCTTCTGGCAATAATGGTTGCGCATTACTCAGTTCAAGAAACTCATGGGAAAATAACTCCTCTGACCCCAGTGAAGAAGGGGCACCGGTGGTGGAGGAAGTGTTACGTGGGGTGGCCATAGCAGTGGAGGATGAGGAGGATGTTGTGGTAAAGTTAGAAACGGTAGAGGATGGGGTGTGCTGTGTAAGCCAGTCAACTACCTCTTCAGCATTTTGGGAGTTCAGGGTCATTGGCTTTTTAAAACTGGGCAATTTGCTAGGGCCACAGGATTGCATAGCAGCACGGCCCCTAGCACGGCCTCTGCGTGGCGGCCTGCCTTTGCCTGGCATTATTTTTTAAAAAACAACAACAACAACAAAAACTCAGTTGGTTTTTCTGGAAACGTTAATACACACAGCTAGATGGCGGGTTGAAGAAAACAGTGTGCAAATAATGCCTACAAGGTCAACGTATACACTACTACAGCGGTGGATACGGATTACGTAAAATATATTATGGCTGCTTGAAAAAAGTCACTCCGGTGTTTTTTCTGGAGACGGTAATATTATGGATATTTAGACAGAATGTGAACAAGGTCACACAGCTAGATGGCGGGTTGAAGAAAACACTGTGCAAATAATGCCTACAAGGTCAACGTATACACTACTACAGCGGTGGATACGGATTACGTAAAATATATTATGGCTGCTTGAAAAAAGTCACTCCGGTGTTTTTTCTGGAGACGGTAATATTATGGATATTTAGACAGAATGTGAACAAGGTCACACAGCTAGATGGCGGGTTGAAGAAAACAGTGTGCAAATAATGCCTACAAGGTCAACGTATACACTACTACAGCGGTGGATACGGATTACGTAAAATATATTATGGCTGCTTGAAAAAAGTCACTCCGGTGTTTTTTCTGGAGACGGTAATATTATGGATATTTAGACAGAATGTGAACAAGGTCACACAGCTAGATGGCGGGTTGAAGAAAACACTGTGCAAATAATGCCTACAAGGTCAACGTATACACTACTACAGCGGTGGATACGGATTACGTAAAATATATTATGGCTGCTTGAAAAAAGTCACTCCGGTGTTTTTTCTGGAGACGGTAATATTATGGATATTTAGACAGAATGTGAACAAGGTCACACAGCTAGATGGCGGGTTGAAGAAAACAGTGTGCAAATAATGCCTACAAGGTCAACGTATACACTACTACAGCGGTGGATACGGATTACGTAAAATATATTATGGCTGCTTGAAAAAAGTCACTCCGGTGTTTTTTCTGGAGACGGTAATATTATGGATATTTAGACAGAATGTGAACAAGGTCACACAGCTAGATGGCGGGTTGAAGAAAACAGTGTGCAAATAATGCCTACAAGGTCAACGTATACACTACTACAGCGGTGGATACGGATTACGTAAAATATATTATGGCTGCTTGAAAAAAGTCACTCCGGTGTTTTTTCTGGAGACGGTAATATTATGGATATTTAGACAGAATGTGAACAAGGTCACACAGCTAGATGGCGGGTTGAAGAAAACACTGTGCAAATAATGCCTACAAGGTCAACGTATACACTACTACAGCGGTGGATACGGATTACGTAAAATATATTATGGCTGCTTGAAAAAAGTCACTCCGGTGTTTTTTCTGGAGACGGTAATATTATGGATATTTAGACAGAATGTGAACAAGGTCACACAGCTAGATGGCGGGTTGAAGAAAACAGTGTGCAAATAATGCCTACAAGGTCAACGTATACACTACTACAGCGGTGGATACGGATTACGTAAAATATATTATGGCTGCTTGAAAAAAGTCACTCCGGTGTTTTTTCTGGAGACGGTAATATTATGGATATTTAGACAGAATGTGAACAAGGTCACACAGCTAGATGGCGGGTTGAAGAAAACACTGTGCAAATAATGCCTACAAGGTCAACGTATACACTACTACAGCGGTGGATACGGATTACGTAAAATATATTATGGCTGCTTGAAAAAAGTCACTCCGGTGTTTTTTCTGGAGACGGTAATATTATGGATATTTAGACAGAATGTGAACAAGGTCACACAGCTAGATGGCGGGTTGAAGAAAACAGTGTGCAAATAATGCCTACAAGGTCAACGTATACACTACTACAGCGGTGGATACGGATTACGTAAAATATATTATGGCTGCTTGAAAAAAGTCACTCCGGTGTTTTTTCTGGAGACGGTAATATTATGGATATTTAGACAGAATGTGAACAAGGTCACACAGCTAGATGGCGGGTTGAAGAAAACACTGTGCAAATAATGCCTACAAGGTCAACGTATACACTACTACAGCGGTGGATACGGATTACGTAAAATATATTATGGCTGCTTGAAAAAAGTCACTCCGGTGTTTTTTCTGGAGACGGTAATATTATGGATATTTAGACAGAATGTGAACAAGGTCACACAGCTAGATGGCGGGTTGAAGAAAACAGTGTGCAAATAATGCCTACAAGGTCAACGTATACACTACTACAGCGGTGGATACGGATTACGTAAAATATATTATGGCTGCTTGAAAAAAGTCACTCCGGTGTTTTTTCTGGAGACGGTAATATTATGGATATTTAGACAGAATGTGAACAAGGTCACACAGCTAGATGGCGGGTTGAAGAAAACACTGTGCAAATAATGCCTACAAGGTCAACGTATACACTACTACAGCGGTGGATACGGATTACGTAAAATATATTATGGCTGCTTGAAAAAAGTCACTCCGGTGTTTTTTCTGGAGACGGTAATATTATGGATATTTAGACAGAATGTGAACAAGGTCACACAGCTAGATGGCGGGTTGAAGAAAACAGTGTGCAAATAATGCCTACAAGGTCAACGTATACACTACTACAGCGGTGGATACGGATTACGTAAAATATATTATGGCTGCTTGAAAAAAGTCACTCCGGTGTTTTTTCTGGAGACGGTAATATTATGGATATTTAGACAGAATGTGAACAAGGTCACACAGCTAGATGGCGGGTTGAAGAAAACACTGTGCAAATAATGCCTACAGGGCAAATAATGCCTAAAAGGTCAACTTATACACTACTACAGCGGTAGTAAAATAAAAAAAAGTAAAATTAAAAAAAATGAATATTAAAAAAAAAAAATTAAAGTTGGTGCTGCTGAACTACTAGGAGCAGCAGATTAGCACACCAGTCCCACTCCCCAACACTGCTAGACTAATAGCACTGGGCTCTTATAGTAGTAGTAGTAGTAGTAGTAGTAAAACAACAAAAAAATAAATAAAAGCAGTCCTTACAAGGACTACTGTTATTGCAGCAGTCAGCAGATGAGATCAGAAGCAGGACAGCTGCCCACTGCAGCTACATACAGAGCACTGCAGTAGAAGGTAGATTACTAGCCAGCAAAGCTACCTAAGCTAAAATGTCCCTCAAACCCCTGCAGACTTCTGTCCCTCCAATAACAGAGCAGTATCAAAACGATTACTAGCCAGCAAACTTTCAACTGTCCCTGAAATCACTAACAGGCAGCAGCTCTCTCCCTACACTATCTCTTCAGCACACACAGGCAGAGTGAAAAAACGCTGCAGGGCTTCGGTTTTTATAGGGAAGGGGAGTGGTCCAGGGGAGAGCTTCCTGATTGGCTGCCATGTACCTGCTGGTCTGGGGTGAGAGGGCAAAAAAAAGCGCCAACAATGGCGAACCCAAAATGGCGAACGTCGCGCGACGTTCGCGAACTTCCGGCGAGCGCGAACACCCGATGTTCGCGCGAACAAGTTCGCCGGCGAACAGTTCGCGACATCTCTATTCTTTATATTTCCCAATGAGGGCTACATCATTATCCAAGAAAGGTATTTTCCCTTGTATCTGTTAATGTCATTTTCTCTTTTTTTTTTGTTTCAAATTTCCAAAAGGTCTGGAATAGAATATTTTTTTCATTAGAAGTAACCTGGTAGAAGTACAAAATTTCTGTTGTTCTGATGGCAGAGAAGAAAAGGTGCCTTCCTTGTTGGGAATCGCTGTATTTATAACATTTCTGGAAAGCTGAGAATTAGCTGAATAATGCAGCACTTAGGAAACTTTGTTGCCTGCAACAGCAACAAGCGAGCTTCTGAGATCTCATCAGTACATCAACACACTTGATAAGGGCAGTGTTGTAGTTACACTTCTTTAATTAAGTGAATAATTAAAAAGAAGTTGATCATCAATTACTTAATTAAATAATTAATCCATTTTACTTTCATACCCTTTTTTTTGCTAATCAGCATGGTCTCTTTAATGAGCCTATTTGGTTGCTTAGCAACTGCATACCAGTTTAAACAGCAGCTGTTTGAACAACATACCAGACTGAAGGAATGCCAGGCTTATACCAGCGGCTAACAGTCTGCCACTCTTGCAAAAGCAACTGAGCAACTGGCAGAAGTAAGCAGTTACTTCATTAAGGGCCACATCATGTGTTGGTCTGGGCCCACCAAATAACCTGACTTCCAGGACCCTGAGTATCAGGCAAGGCCAGAGGACCCCATCATTTATATACATGTGTAGTTAAATTTTATGTGAGCATACGGCCCAACATAGGTGCAAACTTGTCCTGATGCAGCCAATCAGCAATGAGTTTTGACTAGTCTATTACAGGTTGAAAAAGGTAAAAGCAAATACCTGATTGGTTGATGTTATAGTAGTTCAATTTATCCCCCTTGTCTTTCTTTGTGGGATGAATTCTAGATGAACAGTTTGGATAAAAGTTAAGATACATGCTCAGATTTAGCAAGGTAGTTTGACATATTTTGACCAGAGACATATGGTAGCTTAGGGGGCAGATTTAATAAATCAAACAGAGGTCCTATCAGATCACAGTCATAATGTACCCCAACAAAAAAATCTTATCTATCAATGCCTCTTTTGAGTGGGTTCATAGACCATCAGCAGATGAAGAAATGAGAAGAGCCATTAGACCATGA
Organism: Xenopus laevis; assembly: GCF_017654675.1. Classification (NCBI taxonomy): domain Eukaryota; kingdom Metazoa; phylum Chordata; class Amphibia; order Anura; family Pipidae; genus Xenopus; species Xenopus laevis. Next base: position 93,098,493 of record NC_054388.1, read on the forward strand.
CATCTCTCAGATTCTCCCATTTAGGCCAACAGCCCTGGCAAATAATTTAGGTGTTATGCACCCAGTCTACGTGGACCATCTGTTGACTGGTCAGTCAACTATAAGACAAGTCAGCCTGAGTATGTCCACCTTAACATCTTAATGTCTTATAAACCCCTTTGTACCTTAAAAGGATTATTTACATATACTACTACTCATTATAAAAGGAGTAATTATATATATATAATTTCAGAATATCTTTAAGAAGGTTATGTAGTGCCTTCTAAGAAGGTGGAGCTGACTGAATCCATGACTTATATAAGATATCTATCTTGATGATATGCGTAGGAGATGTAAGAAGTTAACCATCCCTACAGTGAGGAGGTATAACCTATGGCCTTTGAGAGGGAGGAGTTAAAATTAGGCCCAGGGCAGGTGACTGTATGTCTTGTTCCCTAGTCTGTAAGCACATGGTTCTGGCTCTTTGGATTCCACCAGGTGTCAGGGTCGATGACACTAGAAAGCCTGAGACAGGAGGCCATAGTAATAAGATTGAGCCCTCCTTAGGTAAGGTGATCCTTAGTGAAGCCAAGGATAAGGGACCCCATGAACGAGGACAAGATAGTGGCAGCTAGTTCCTTTTATAGAACACTCTAGGGTGAGACAGACAGGCTTGCTAGAAGGAAAAAGTAACATAACTACTGCAGGGCCTGGGTGCAGGACATTCAAGGTTCATGGGTTTATCTCTTACTGTACCATATTATGTTTACTGCATGGAAATCAGATTGAATAACCTCATCATCCATGAAAGGGTCAAAGAAAAGCACAAGCATGGAAGAGCCATCCCCATTGTAGGTTGTTTCATGTGCCACCATCTCCAACTGGTCTCACACAATGTCATGACTAGGACACTAAAGTAAAACCAAGGGAATTGGCCCAGATATATGGAGTCCAGCCGGCCATGCCCCCCAATGACACCCGGCCTACCATATTCCTGGTTTGCTGGGCCTCCAAATCTTAACTGTAGATTATAGATCATTAGGAGGGTGAGGGAAGTGATAAGGACACCTATAGGCAGCTTGGGGGCAGTGCTTAAATAGAAGCTGAACTGGTAGTACTTTGCTATAGGTAGGTAGAGGAAAAAGTAAAAGAGAAATTATTGCATATTGAGACCATAATATTTTCATTATTCAAAGGCAAACAATAAAAAATAAAGGTATACTGGTTAGCATATATCTATCACGTATGAAAACAGTATAATATTCCTTTAAAATGATTATGACTGTTTGTATAAAATGGAAAAAACTACTTACAGACCTCGCCACGGCTACGTGTCCCCTTCTCACCTTTATTGACTCATGTTGGCACTTTTCATTCCCTGGCTGATGAATGAAACGTGTGAATCTAAATCTGCAATATGAAATGCTTCTCTTTGAGCCAATTTATTCACTGATTTGTCTTGATACATAGACTCTATAATTGCAAAGCACTTGTAGGGGAAATAAATTGCATGTAAATACAGGTTATTCATGAAAACAAATGAAGGCTTCCAGTTTATGAGGATGTATCTTCCCCGGGATATTCCTCCAGAGTATTCTATACAATAACATGCATCTGCTCAGTGGCATATGTGCTTGTACTAGCATGGTACACATTTTCTGCTTAAAAACAATATCATATCAAATAAGAATGATTGAAGACTGGCTTTAGGAAAAAATAGGAGATGAAAGTTCATATGAGAGGTGAAAGGACAAAAGCATCCAGTCAGGAAAATGATCTTTGTAGAGGTAAGACTCAAATTCTGTAATTCACATTTGATGAAAGAAGCGGAATATCGGAAATCATACTTATGAAGCCCATTAACCGTCTATCCATGAGCATTAGTCTACGAAAGTACAGATTTTCTTTTATGGCCCCAAGAGGTTTCCAGTGGGAGACAAATTTGAGTTTTCTGTTGTTTTAGAATTACATTTGAACCTCGACTACTGAATAAAACGTGCAAGGGAGAGCGAGGGCTGTCTTTAAGGGGTGCAAGCAGAAGTGATCTTTCTGCAATTTGTAGGAGCCCTTAGAATTTAATGAAAAGCAGTCTATTGGGCCGACTGATTTAAATCAAAGTTGTACAACATGCACACCACTTTCAAAACAAACAAAGATGGCCATCTATGGCATTCTCAATCGGGTAGAATTTAACCATACTGCTAAACCTTCTGGCTATAAATGCTAGTTCATGGTGTTTCCACAGACCTTCCTGAGATCCTATTACAGTCAAAGTCAGGACCAGATATTTTGGGGCACCCAAGGCCGAAGTGTCCTAGTGCCAGTGTGAGCGAGCACATGCGATGGAGCACTGGAGATTACGCGTACAGTACTACACTTCCCCAGTGCTCTTCAGAATGGGACTGGCTGCCCCTAAAATCTTCCTAGGCCCGGGCCTTTGTGGCTTCACTACAAATAAGGACCTGGTCAAAGTCGTATTTGCCAATGCCTCTTCTCAGTGGAAGGAAGGGTTATCAGCAGATGCAGCAATGAGAAGAGCATGAATGTAAGTTCCATGAATGCAAGGACCTGCACCTTTGGGTGCACTCCCATGGGGCAGGATACAAAGTACAAAATAATATAAAGCTTTTGCCTGTCTTTTGCTCTTTACACCCTGCCCTATGGGTGATAAATGACCCCTATAGTGTCAGTAAATCAGTTAATGACTGCCGTTGCTGCAGTCCTATAGCTGTCTTTAATCAGGATTAATGATCGGTGAATTTGCGTTTCGTCGGAAAATTCACAAATTTCGCGAAACAACAAAAAATTCGCGAAATGGCACCGGCATCTCGTTTTTGACGCGTCCGATTTTATGGCGAAAAATGCTCCAGCGTCAAAAAAACGGATACCGATGTCCATTTTTTTTTACGCTGGCAAAGTTTCGCGGCCGTTTCGCGAATTTATTTGCTGCCAGCGAATTGCGCAAATTCGCTGCGAATTTACCGCAAATTCGTGCCTGCCGAATAAATTCGCCCATCACTAATCAGGATTCAAGGCAAATAACATGACAACTTCCTTTTTTTGTGTAGATGCATGTTCCAGTTATGCCAAAAGTGTGCCATATTATTTGGTTTCATTAGTCACTGATGAAGCCTTAAAATGCAATGCAATCTGCCTGGTCTCATGTGAGGCAACATGGCACAATCATGCAGATTTCCTAAATATCACCTGGTATGTTACAGCGGACTTGGGATAGACAGTCATCATGCTTCGGGTCTTTAGTAATTAACCAGGTTCCCAGCATTCTCCAACAGCCAATCAATGTCATAGCAGAGAGTAGAGATTAACTGAATCTGGGTTTAGTTTCTACACTGGAGATTGGTCCTGCAGATCCTTACATCTTATTGCAAGTTCAAGGTTGAATATCTTTACTGGACCACCACTGGTGCTATATAAAAACCAATATATGCGTGTATTCATTGTCTCTTACAGGGGACATATCAGTTTAAGAAATAATTCCAATGTATGGATGACAGGTCCCCTTTAAAAGTAGGGATGCACTGAATCCACTTTTTTGGGATTCGGCCAAATATTTATTGGTAGAACAGGACAACCTCTGGATATGTTTGGGACCCTAAAATGTTACTGTGGGGCATAGTAACATTTAGTTACGCGACTAGGTGCATCCCTACTTAAAGGAGAAGGAAACCCTTTTGGCACAAACCCCTCCATCCCGTAGGCCCCCCCCCTGGCCTACTTCCCCCCCAGGCAAATGCCCCTAACTTGTTAGTCACCCCTCCATGCAGGTCCTTTCTTGCCGAGCTCACGGACGCCATCTTTGTCCGATCACGCTTCTTCCTGTATTTGGCGGCGCATGCACAGTAGAGGGCATTTGCCGGTTGGATCTACTGCGCATGCGCCGAAAGTCACAAAGTTTCCGAAAACAGAAATCGTAAACTTAGTGAAATTCGGGCACATGCGCAGTAGATACAACCTGCAAATGCCTCCTACTGCACATGCGCTGCCAAACGCCGATCAGTACAGGAAGAAGAGCGCTCGGACGAATATGGCGCCCATGAACTCGGCAAGAGAGGACCTGCATGGAGGGGTGACTAACAAGTTAGGGGCATTTGCCTGGGGGGGGAGGTAGGCCGGGGGGGAGGAGGGAGGAGGCAGGGAGGACTACGGGGGGGAGGGGTTTTGCTTTAAATCAAAAATATATAGTTTATACACCTGAAAAAAATATGTAATGTTTAGCTGAAAAATACAACGTGGCTGACTTCTATTTTAAAAGGTAAGCTTTGTGATTGCATAGACAAGTGTTATCAAATGGACGCATCTACTCCTTATCACTCATAAAAGAAGCAGTGCTGCTTTTGGGCTGAGATTCTGGCTCTCTTTGTAACAGAACATTCAGACCACAGTTGTCCAAGATCCTGTCGGAAAGCCATTGTTTCCATCACTGCAGGGACTTAAGCTCTTAACTGAATTAATCAGCAGAGTGCTGCCGATAAAAGACCTTAGCAAGACAAAGGTAATAGCATCTCAGTAGTTTTAAAATATGACATTTTATTAAAAATGGATGTATATTCAGTAAAGCGCTTGTACATGGTCTGGCTGCAGAGTTGTTGCATTTTGTACCAGTTGTGCAAAGAGCTGTGCACCAAGGATGGGCCCATTTGCCTCCTTTCTTGTTGGTTGAAGATTCTGGGAGTTAAATGTATAATACCTGTGGGATCACAATTGGGAGGCAAGTATTTGCTGTACTTTTGCTCAGTTTAAAAATGCCTTGCGGCAAATTTGTCTATAATGTGGGGGGGGGGGAGGAAAAGGCATCTTTCTCTTCCTTTATATGCTTTTTAGATTATTTATATATTTTTCCGCTTGCTTTTATTGCTCTGACAGCTTCTCTCCAAGGCACACATAACGAAGTTTGATACCAGGAAAGCAGACATCCCCCCATGTTGATATTTCATTTAACTTACCTTGCCGAGTATTTCGACTGTCATGTTAAACAATTATTGGCTGAAGTGGATCCGGCAGGTGTTGGAGTTCTTGCTGGAAGATTTATTGACGCCTGTTTTCCAGCATTGAGCTGTCCCTCCCTGTGTTCACAACAATTCACCAGAGCTAATGTGTCTCTATTCAATAGGGCGTGAGAAATCACTGAGGCAAGGAAAGCAGCAGCCGTCCTCTTAAACTTGCACCTAAAGTACTTGAAGGCAAAGGAAGAAATGAAGCAAACACATAGAAGGCCAGCCTTTCCGAAGACAGAATGTTAGTTTTCCACTTACTTTGTTTTAATTTACGTTTCCTTGCTGGCTGTAATAGCGTTGAAGCCCTTGGGGCGCGCAGTGATATCACTGAATGTAAAAATCATTCATCTCTTTAGATATACTGTATATAAGGACTAATGTACCCCTTTGCACAGTGTAAGGATATTAGATGAAACTGAGGAGTCCCATGACCATATAAAGGCACAGGGGCAAAGGTCTACTGCTCTTCTAAAGGTAATGGAACTTCAAGTTCACCTTAAGTACTCTCATATTTTACAACCAGTGGCATATGATTTGCTACAATGCACAAGAGAGAGAAGGAGATGATGACAGATAGATAGATAGATAGATAGATAGATAGATAGATAGATAGATAGATAGAGATACAGTAGATGGATAGCTAGATAGACAGACAGACAGACAATAGAGAGAGAGAGATAATAGATAGATAGAAAGATAGATGATAGATAGATAGATAGATAGATAGATAGATAGATAGATAGATGATAAATAGATAGATGATAAATAGATAGATAGATAGATAGATGATAAATAGATAGATGATAGATAGATAGATAGATAGATAGATAGATAGATAGATAGATAGATAGATAATAGATAGATAGATGATAAATAGATAGATGATAAATAGATAGATGATAAATAGATAGATAAAAACTTTAGTTTAACTTTAGTTTAACTTTATAGTTAAAAACTTTAATTTAACTTAATAAATGGGTTTGTACTTTACTACACAGAAGATGATGCATTTTTAATATGCTTCCAGCAAGCTGGTTTTATTGCCTCATAAGCGTCTGAATACCCACCTACCTTTGTGCCTCTAACCACAGATGAAGAAGAAGATGCTCTCACAGAATGAAATGTATAGTGTAGTACTTATAGTACAGAGGATCCTGTGACTAATGTGCCCGCAAGGCATGAAACGCATAAGGCTTTGCTGCTTTTTTTTTCTAAATATACACTTTTTAACTGCATCAACTTAAGGAGGGTGGTCTGGTTTGTGCCAGCCCATTATTATTTACTAGATGATCTCATACCTGTACTGATATTTATACTATGTGCACACCTAATATACTATGGCAGGGCAGCCACTGCAATCTCTTCTTCCATTGTGCAAATAATTTTGTAACTAACAGATATGTCCCAACCGTTACCTACCAGTTGTTTGACTAATTACATTCCATTTATAAGGAGGTTATGGGACTTATAGCTTGACAGCACATTTTTTTCAAGTAAGAATCCCAGGATTCTTGCCTTGCCTGGGTCTCCAAGGTTTATTAAACATGATAGATCAAGTGACTAGCAGGTGTCAGAACCAAAATCCTACTATCTGCTCTGGTCCAGCCCCAGTACAATGAATACCCTAATTTTGTTTCTCTCCATGAGTTCTCTATTTCCCTATTAATTTCCCTAGTTCCAGTTAAACTGGTAACTCTTTAAAGGAGCCATCCTCCTCCAAAAGGACTACAGTGTATAGGCACATTGAAAAGCCTAGTGAACAGAGAAACAGCATGTACATTGTGGCCACTACAAAAATAATATCATAGGTGTTATAGGTTCTCTTTGTCTACATATATTACACAAGTATGGAACCTGTTATGCAGAATGCTCGTACCTGGGGGGGTTGGATAGGGGATCTTTCCATAATTAGGATCTCCAAACCTTAGTACTCAAAACATTTCGCTATTTTAATGATGTTTGTTAAAAAATAATTTTTTATTTATAATCGTAATATCCCAACATGGAGCCTAACGCGTTTCACCCAAGTCCTTTGGGTATGATCTCCAAACCATAGGTCTGCTAAAAATAAGTTATACATTAATAAACCCAATAGGATTAATTATATCTTTGTTGGAATACACTATTGCTTTCTCATAACAGAGAAAAAGGAAATTATTTTTAAAAATGTGACTTATGTGATTAAAATTGAGACTATAGGAGATGGCCTTCCTATAATTTGGAGATTTCTGGATAATGGGTTTCTGGATAACAGATCCCATACATTTAGGGGCAGATTTATCAAGGGTCGAATCGAATTGAAATCCTTCGAATTCGAATATTGAATTAAAAGGATTTAGCTCTAAAATAGCATTCGATCGATCAAATAAAAATCTAATGATTTTTAGCGATCGATCGAAGGATTTTTATGCGATGCCAAAAACTTTAAAAAATGCACTGGAAGGTCCCCATAGGCTAATATAGCAATTCGGTAGCTTTAATTTAGCGAAGTATTGAAATCGAAGGCTTGTGTACTGTGTGGGGTTGAGGTTTGCGCGAACACTTAAATTATACTAAAGCTGCACCGCTGATTTTTGTGGATCCACCTGTCCACTGTGTTCGGAGAACCTACGAAGACGAAAACGAGGAAAGAGAGGAGGAAGAAATTTACACAGAAAGACAGGAAAAAAGAAAGATGTGGATCCCCTTCTAGGGATTTACAACCTAACATCTAAAACACTAGAACGGGACCATATAAGCGTCTTACAGAAAGGGTTAAAATTTGCACCGACAAATCAGATGAATAAGTTTCAAACATATATAGATACACACAAGTTCATTAGGAAATTGAGTCTTAAAAAATTCTTTGCCAAAAGAGTAGATGCTACGAATATCGACACATCAGAATACATACACACCCACCTTAAACCTAAATCAGTATTTAACCCTTCATATACCAATAGTCATTTTATTAACACCTTTAAAGAATTGGTTTTGGAAGATATAGAAAACATCAATATTAATACCACGCAGAAGCAAAATCTAACTAAAGGAGAAAAAAAAGCATTAAAAGATCTGCAGAATGATAGAAGTATTGTAATAAAACCAGCCGACAAGGGAGGAGGAACAGTCATTCTAACAAGAGAAAATTATATTAGCGAGATTAACAAACAACTTTCGGACACACAGACATACAAAAAGTTAAAAAATGATCCTACTGTTAACTATCAAAAACAAATAGTGAGTTTATTAAACAAAGCCAAAGAAGAAGGCATTTTAAACAATAATGAATACAATTATTTAAAAGTAAATCACCCAATAATTCCGGTGATTTATATATTACCAAAAATACATAAGGATAGAAATAACCCTCCAGGACGCCCCATAATATCGGGATGTGGCTCTTTAACATCAAACCTCTCCGAATATATCGACATATTTCTACAAAAATATGTAATAAACTTACCATCTTACCTAAAAGACACAATTGATACAATCAAATTCTTAAGTAACATCTCATGGAAAAAAGGATACATCCTAGGCACATGCGATGTAACATCATTATACACTATAATTGACCACCAACTAGGAATCTCGGCAGTGAAGAAATACTTAGACGAAGACCCATCTTTGGAAAAAAGCCAAAAAGATTTTCTAATCGACAGCATAGAATTTATACTAACAAAAAACTATTTTTGGTTTGAAAATGAGTATTACCTTCAAACCAAAGGGACAGCGATGGGAACTCGTTTCGCGCCGAGTTATGCAAATCTTTTTATGGGTAACTGGGAGAATACCAACATCTTACCCTTACTGAACGAAAATATGAATAAAAATGAAGGCCTGGTCGTCTGGAAACGCTACATAGATGATTGTCTGTTTATATGGAATGGCACGGAAAATGGACTAAAAGAATTTTTAAATGGCCTAAATTTAAATAATCTAAATATCCATCTAACCAGCAGTTATAGTACTGAGAGTGTAAATTTTTTGGATCTGACCATATCGGCAGAAAATGGGAAATTGGAAACATGTCTGTATAGAAAACCAACTGACTGTAACGGCTTTATTATTAAAAAAAGCTGTCACCACAAAAAATGGCTTAACAGCATACCATACAGCCAGTTTAACAGAATAAAAAGAAATTGCAGCAAACCAAGCGATTACGAAAAAGAATGCCAGATTTTAAGTAGCCAACTGATAGATAAAGGATATGACGAGAAATTAATACAAGAAGCAAAATCTTTGTGTGATAAGAAAGATCGAAAAGAATTAATAACTCATAACACAGCAAAAAAACATTCGAAAAATACCATTTCCTTTATTACTACCTATAATAATTCAAACAAAGAATTAGAAACCATTATAAAAAAACACTGGCATATTCTTCAAAAAGACAAAGATTTACAAGAATATTTAACGAAAAATCCACAAATTGTATATAAAAAGCCAAATATAATAAAACAAATTTTGGCACCAAGTTGCTTACCATCAATAGATAGCAATAGAATATCGAAATCGTTTTTGGAAAGCAAAAATGGCTTTTTTACTTGCAGAACATGCAAAGGATGCAAAACCAGTAAAATCAATGACAAAAAAGTCCATAAATTCATATCAAATGCTACGAAAGAAGAATTTAATATAAAAACAATTTTAACATGCAATAGCAAGAATATTATTTATCTACTACAATGCCCATGTAATTTACAGTATATAGGAAGGACGAACAGAACATTGAAAATACGAATAAGGGAACATATGAATAACATCAAAAAGGGACTACTGACACATAGCGTGTCAGCTCATTTTAAAACGCACCATAATTCAGACCCTTCATTATTAAAATTTATGGGCATTGCACAGAAAAAGAAACACTGGAGAGGAAATGATATTGTACAGGCCATATCACGAGAAGAAACATATTGGATACATAAACTTAAAACACTCACTCCAAAGGGCCTGAATATAGAAATCGATTTAAAATGTTTTTTAATGGAATAAGTTTTTTATGCATTTGATCGATTCTCACCTTTATAATTATTTATTTAATTTTGTATTAATTCTTTATTGTGATTTTTAACCTATTTATTGTTAACCTATTTAAGGAATATAAATTTAACTGTGATTGTTTTTAACCATAAGGTATTGTTACCAATTAGCTAATTGCCAATTAGGCTAATGTGTTGAAACCTCTATTTATTCTGTGACGTGAAAATACACGTGTGATGCCCCTGAGGAAGTATCAGGAGATATGAAACGCGTTGGGCTTATATTAACTAAATAAAATCTATTTGAAACTGATCCTTAAACTATTGGTGAAAAGTTTTTCCCTAACATACTGGACCGTTAGCAAGCCAGAGAAATTCAAGATCGGCACGAACGCCAGCACATGAGGTGAGCTGTAATTACCAGGCCTAGCAGCTGCTCCAAGTGGACGACACCGTTCCCTGTCTGCCGACAAGGGAGCGCACCCTGAGGAATACACGCTAGACTACATGCTTTCATTGCACTACGATCTGGTAAGTGTAAAACATAGCGCAGGGTGAAACCGGCGGTTCCGACGATATAACACCATTTGAAGCCTCTGTATTGCAGGATTACATCGGAGACGATATACACGCATTTGTACTTCAAATTTGTGAGTAGTTCCATGAAAAGTCTGTAAGGGTTTTCTTTTGAGCGTACTACTCTATATATTGTCTCTCCACACAGGTCCCTGGAAATATTTTTTCTGCAATTATTAGCGCACTCTACCCCACAATATCCAAAATTGAAATCGAAGGATTTTTAAAGAGACAGTACTTCGACTGTCGAATGGTCGAATATTCGAAAGATTTTTATTTCAAATCGATACTATTCGACGGTCGAAGTATTCAAAAAATTACTTCGAAATTCGAGATTTTTTAATTTCGAAAATTCACTCGAGCTTAGTAAATCTGCCCCATAATGACAGAATCCCTCTTGTGACGTTCATGATACTGCATTCCTACCGGCAGCAAAGGGGTAAATGCCTATAATTCCTCAGTAAAACAGTTTGGCCAAGTTGCCATTCTGTAACAATGAAGAGGCTTTCACAAAAGGAATATAAAGGGGAAAAATGATCTTCCGTGTGCCTTCAAAATTGGCACCATATTTTCAAGATACGAGTGTTCGATATTTATGAGAGGACAGAGGGCCCTGTGCACCAGTTAGGCTTGGGAGAAAATTTATGTACGTATTTCACATCTTCTTGTCTATATGATATCAGTTTTCCTTTCTCTGATATTCTTTTCCCCCAGAGTTTTCCTTTCGTTGTGGGTTATAATTTTATGCTCGGGGGCAAGACTGTAAATGAAATGTTACATGAGTCTGCTGAGCTAAGTCTACACTTTTCAAATGAATAAATAAAGGAATAAATATGGAGATTTTAAGAAAAACATATGGAGCCCTGGCTGTAGTCCATTATCATTATCAAATGCTGATACATTGCTATAACTATTAGTACTGTTTCCTAAAGCTGCTTCTCTAGGCCTAGTCCTTTTTGGCTCCATGATAAATTATAAACATATTCCACAGTTTTGTACAAATAATCCCACTAATTATACACATACTGTATGCAATATACAAAAGGCATCATGTACTTAGAAATGAAACATTGCCAACATATTGTGGGGCAGGCTTATCAAAGGTTGAGTTTTTGCACACTGTCTTTGGAATTTTTTTTGCCATGTTTCTTTGTTTTGTCCCTTTCAAAAAATTGTAACAACCCACTTTCCCCATTGGATTTTCCACCAAAATATTTGTTGATTTGGCCTGGTGACCTCTGATCATTAACATTTTTTTTTACTCACAACAAATGCCAGCTTCTTGATTTTTTTTTGTCAGTAGTGGCTTACAATATTTTCTTACCGGTGACCGACATTAGAAAAACCTGCTGTTTGAGACTTATATTATCCCTGCAACAGACAAGCAGATAGTAAAGGGGAATAAAAATAGAAGAACGTGACTGTTGAGGATTCCAGGACTGTGGGCCATTTGGATACATGACTAATATTCCATTATGACATTTGTTTGAAAATAACCTAAAAGTTGAGGTCCCAAAAAGTTTTTTCTAATGCTCCGTTAATTTTAGAAAACAGCTGCACCCTTCCCCACCCTTCCCCACCATTCACCATCATATGTCAAACATTGTTGGCCAGTGTCATACTGAGTTTTTAGGGAGCCAATAGACCAAAACATAGGCCCACTTATCAAAATATATGCATATCTGTTCTCTTCGTAGTTTGCACCTTCTTTTCTCTCCATCACATTCTCTCCTCCGTGTTCTCTATTTGTCTGTTCTATTTCTCTTTTGCACATTTCATTTATGCTTCTTGCTCTTCCCATTTTTGTTTATTACACTTTCTCTCTACCTATTAAGTTATTGTTTTCTTCCGTTTTTCAATCTTCTATTTTACTGTTCTCCCTTTCTGTCTCTTCTCCTTCACTCTTTTTCTCTTCTGCACATATAGATGGCCAAATGAATCTGATGCCTTGGCACACCGAGAGTCCTCCTGGTGGACTAGTAGTCAAACCTGATCTCATTGTTCTTAAACCCCTTCCCTTTATTAATACATTTTTGGCAATATTACCAGCAGATCTTTCATAAAAGGCTGCTAAACTGCTGTGTGGAGGGGTCCTTTGAATTAGCAATGGGTTTGGGGGAAGCGCTTGAATGGGAGCGGGATTTAGAAAGTAATTTTTAAAAATGACAATTTTCCCCACCAAGGTTACATTACTCTAAACTGCAATAGGATTATAATGATCAAATGTTCTGTGCTGGCAGAGGGGTTTCATACACATTAACAATGGATTCATTTTCTTGTCTATACTAAGTTCCTGATGAAAAATAAAATAAAACCTTGCATTGTACCAAAGAGCTGGCATTTGTAGATCTGATGGCATAATAGCAAGTGTCCCATCCAAAGCCGCTGTTATTTCACCTCTCGTATGATCTGCAGTAATTTCCATAGCCAATGTTTTCTGCTTATGACTTCTGCCCAGTGCTTTTTAAAGTAAAACGGATTTTGGAATTGACTCTTAAAACCGGATTTGCAAACTTAATGTTTCCAGAGAAGACACAATGCTGCTCTTAACTCGCCACTGTCATTAGAGAGCTGCTTTGAACTCATCTGAAAGGCAGAGCTGCCACGGGATTGTACCTCGCACATATTTAAAGGACCACTAATGTTGAAAAGAAACATTATCAATGATTCTACTTCAATACAGTGACTATTGTATTTACTTTAGTATTTGCTACTAAACCTACTCTCCATTGAGCTTCAATATATATATATATATATATATATATATATATATATATATATATATATATATATATATATATATATATATATATATATATATATATATATATATATTACTGGGGACAAAGAACCCTACAATGTAATCATAAAATGTATTTTGAAATAAATGTAATAGGAATTTAGAATGATAAGATGCATATGGTGTTCTCATGCTTCTTGGATAGGCTAACATAAAGGCCAGTAGTCTAATGGTTAATCCAATGTTTTACCCTGTGTAAGCTCTCTGTCATGCCTGCCTTGGTAGGTGGATGGTATTTGGGACATAAGGGGTCATTTAGGAATGCATCAATAAGTGTGGTTGCTCTAAATTGGATGCAATGGAGGGTGCACTTGTGTCCGAATATGTTCCTGCATTTCCTTTTGGTTGCCAAAAAAAAAAAAAAAGTCCTTGAGGCAGGCCAAAGGTTAAGGGTGGGTAATATTTAAAAACAAGTCCTTGAAACAGGCCGAGGGTCAGGGCTGACAGCAAGAATCAAGTCTGTATAACAGGCCAAAGGTGAAGAGTGGGCGGCAAAACTAGGCTGAAAACAGGAAAAGGTCAAAACCCAAAGGTCAGATGAAAACAGGGCAGGAACTGGACTTACAGGAACAGGAGCAGGAACAAGATCACAGGAACACGAGACTTGTAGTAGGCAGATTGGACAATGATCATGCAACAAGGAGTAGGGGAAGCAGGCTTAAATAGCCTTTTAATGAGCTTTTCACTGCAGCTGGACAGTGGGTGTGGATCCCCTTAAAGCCTTCCCGCTGGCTAGAATGTAAATCGCCGGCGGGATGGCACTCTGAACGTTTTGTTGCCCGAAGTTGCCTCACAAGGAAATTTCGGTCGACTTTGGAAAGCCGAAGCGATCTGAGTGCCTTCCCGAAGTAGCCACGTCTGCCACCACCCTAAAGCTTGACACAAATTGCACCTGATTTGCATCAAAATGCAAGTACAGTTGTGTCCATTTTGATGCATCAGTTGCAATTACATTTGAACAATGAGGAAAATGCTGCCTCATAAGCAAAAGACATAACAATATTCTTGCTCTGGCATTTCTAAATCACCCCCACAGAGTTAAAGTGACTCGTATAATTGATAAGAAGGTAAAAACATGGCACCCATGTCAGAGTGAGTTCTATCACTGTCAATATCCTGCTTAAACACAGAGCCCAATGAAAGAAAAATGAGTGTTGAAGTGCTTATCTTGTTCTGATAATAAAATTATTTATTTTTAGGCAATTTGTGCATTTGATGACTTTTGACATCCGAAATGTACTATTTTTTTTGATAAGACCCCTTTTTGTTATAAAATTATTGCCAAATGCAGCATAGCTAGCTGTCGCCATAAATAAACAATGATGATGATGGTTAGAAAAACTGATGAAAAGGAAATAATAAGCAAAACAAATGGAACAAATGCAATTAAAAAGTAAATTGGGTGACAATATTTTTAATCAACATGATTATATCAAAATATATGAAATTGTGTACGCATGTAAAACTCTGTATTTTACCAAACTCTTTTTGTCAGATTTTAAAATAGCTTTAGCAAAAAAAAAAAAAAATTTATCCTAGGGCAAGTGAGGCATTTACTTTGAACTGTTAAATTTTATACAATCGTCTCAACTAATTTACATAATTGATTTGCAATATGCGGTTTAAGTCCTACTGAGGATAGTGATCATAATTAAAAGCAAAGGTAGAAGTCGGATTCAAACTGGCTATACATTATTGGCCGGTGTATTGTATGTGGCCAAAACAATGTCCTCACCAAACGATACCTGTGGCTTACTCAGATATCAGTTGGAAAGGCCAACAAATCCCATCAGCCAAGGACACTATGGTCTTCATCCAAGGTCTCCACATGCCCAACGTGTAATTCACTCTTTTGGGCAAAAATCAGTTGGTTAACTAATTAAGAGATATACCCGTGTATGGCCAGTTTCAGAAGCAGAATGTGATAGAGAAATTCTTGGTGTATAGCCATGCAAGTAGACAATCTCACCAGTTTATACGTTTGGTCTGGGTGCACATGCCCCAGACCTACAGTTCAAGGTGGAGGTATCAAACCATGGTGAGAACACCAGGAACTCACACATCCCACAGACAGGCATAGTAAAAGAACTGCCGACTTTAATTTAGGAAAATAGTAGATGTAAAGACTTACGCATTTCGTGCATATGGGCACTTAATAATAGGCTTTCAGAAGAGAAGAGTTTCAGAAGCAACTAGTAATTTATATTACACAAGAACAAACCTCACACTAAGGGGCCCATTTACTTAGTTCGAGTGAAGGAATAGAATAAAAAAAACTTTGAATTTCGAACTACGACTTCGACTACGACTTCGACTTCGAATCAAACGATTCGAACTAAAAATCGTTCGACTATTCGACCATTCGATATTCGAAGTACTGTCTCTTTAAAAAAAAACTTCAACCCCCTAGTTCGCCACCTAAAACCTACCGAAGTCAATGTTAGCCTATGGGGAAGGTCCCCATAGGCTTTCTAAGCTTGTATGGGTCAAAGAAAAAATGTTCGATCGATGGATTTTTCGTTCGATCGAACGAATTGCGGTAAATCCTTCGACTTTGATATTCGAAGTCAAAAATTTCCATTTGCCAGTCGAATACTGAGGGTTAATTAACCCTCGATATTCGACCATAAGTAAATTTGCCTCCTAAGAATTCACATTGACGGTAGCCAAACAAGGTTTTTTCAGTATAAAGAAGAAACATGTTGGGTATTACCAGTTGTTATAGTTATTGTCTTCCTGTGAAATAGGCTCTGTGCTCGGTAACTGATGGATTGTAGAGGTCAAAGAACAAGGTCAAAGCATGGGACACGGTAGACTTTTCTACAATAAATCGTTTTTAAAATGCTGATTTAATTCCCTCTCTCTTGCATCCAAATTCAGATTCACCACCATTTTTGATACTCAAATATGTATTTGTATGCAAATTCAAACAATCGCCATGAAATATGCATGAAAATTCGCTATTTTAATTTAAATTGCCTATTTTTTTCTTCCTAATGCTATTCTTAGTCAATGTATTAATTTCTTAGAAGCACTATCCATGTACTTTTAGGTCGAATGGGCTTGTCTATTCAAAGCTTTGTACAGGGGCCCCCTTAGTGCAAAAAGATAAGAAAGAGGAGTGATGGAAGGAAAGTTCTCAGTGGGGAGGTGAGAGAGCTTCATATGGAGAAGATTACAGAATAAAGCAGGTGTTAGCAACTAGTGGAAGACAAGATGTACTAAAAACTGATTGGAAAACACACCTTGATATAAAAGGTGCTTTCACTCTTTCTGTATATTCTGGATAAACAGATTATGTGCCCTGTTTCCTGAATAAAGGAGAAACAAAACATAAAAGGTATACTTTATTTACAATTTGATGCAGAACAGCGGATTGTTGAACTCAGTTGTTTCTGAATTACTTACTTTTCAAGACCAAAAAGTAGTCCTCTCATGGAGAATCAAGGTGATTAAAATATCCCTTCTCTTTGGAAACCCCCTTTATTGAATGGACAATTTTCTATATATGGCAATACCTATTTTCTATTAAAAGGATCAGCCATTGACTGAGCATTTCCCACTCAAGTCAATATAAAAGTAGCTGTATGGAGAGGAATCACAAACATCTCACCCTAAGTATATTGTAGTACTCCTCTCTTTTTGTATCTTGTACTTTACGGGATCCCATCTAAAATAACACACATTAACATAGTATTTAACCCATATGGTGTCACATAGGTACACTATTTAGATAGTAACACCTCTTGCTTGAAGAATAACACATTCAATTTTATTTATTCATGGAAACTAACTGTTATATACAATATTTTGCTTCCTTTACCAAGTTTACAAATGTAAAAATTTTATTATATCTTCTACAAGGGCATCCTTACTTATGCTTCAATCCCACAGTTTAATATGATTTATACCGTATATACTCGAGTATAAGCCGTCTCGAGTATAAGCCGAGGTACCTAAAAAAAACTGGGAAAGCTTATTGACTCGAGTATAAGCCTAGGGTGAGAAATGCAGCAGCTTCTGGTAAGTTTCAATCAAAAAATTGAGGGTTTCTGCTCCCATTGGAGGTGCCGGCGTCTCGTTTTTGGATGACGGCGACCATTCTTGGACGCCGGTGAATATTCTTGGAGACTATTCTTAGGCGCCGGCGACTATTCTTAGGCGCCGGTGACTATTCTTAGGCGCCGGCGACCATTTTTGCGCTTGACCCGAGTATAAGCCGAGGTAGAGTTTTTCAGCAAATTTTGGTGGCTGAAAAACTCGGCTTATACTCAAGTATATACGGTACTTCTAGTGCAGGGGAATTTGCAGTGTTGCCTGTGGCTTAAGATACATTTAAAACTGAAATATAAAACAACATTGTCTGAGTCCCACGGGAACCTCAGGCCTATCCCCAGTTCCCCCCCCCCCAAGGCTTTGGCATGAAAGGCTAAATATAGAACAATTAATATGGGTTCATTCATTAAGGGTTCACAACAAGCAATATGCTAACTTTTTTATTTTCCTGATAAGCACAGGTTTTGGAGTGCCTCGCCAGTACCAAATATGAGATTAGAGGCAGTGTAACCAAGCCAGAAGCTCTTAATATAAAACGACTGCTTTTATAAGGTGCCAACAAAACACATGAAGTGTTGAATTCTTATTAGCCAGATCCTGGTGGTGGTGGTAGATTTATTATACAGATACTGGAAAAGCCTTACTACTCCACTTTGTTCTCCAGCTGCCTCAACTGAGCAAATGCTTGGGTTTTAATATCCAGTGTCTCCACTAAGACTTATATTCACACACTTTGGTCTGCAGATTTTTCTTCCCTGCTCATTAATTCTGTATTTTAGCTCACTTACTTGCAGGTTGGATGGAAACACTGAAATAATAGAAGACGTTGCTTCACTGAGCCTCAGGCCCTTGTCCTTACCTTGAGCATTTTCCTCCTACTCCTATAACTTACTTGCCGGTTCTCATGTAGCTCTGATTAATGCAACAACTCAAAGTACAATTCCATTTCACTCCCAAGGGACCCCGGTATAACTCACATCCTACTAGGAGACTATATATATATCCACATATCCGAGTCTGCAAAAAATATGACCTGTCAGGGGATATCTTAAGAAAATCAATTTGCTCATGGTTTATCATCTATACACATATTGATACATGGCTCAAAAAAAACATGTATACTGTACATATAACAACACGATGGAAAAAACACACCTGAATTCTAGCCAGGGTGCAAATTCATGCAATTCAAACACATTCCAGAATACAATCTATCCTAATAAAAAAGTGACTGTGTCACCAAACCATCAAACAATTATTTTAAATAAACACTAAGGGGCCCATTTACTTAGCTCGAGTGAAGGAATAGAAGAAAAAATACTTCGAATTTTGAATGGTCGAATATGGCTACTTCGACCTTCGACTTTGAATGGAATGATTTGAACTAAAAATCGTTCGACTATTGGACCATTCGATAGTCGAAGTACTATCTCTTTAAAAAATACTTTGGCCGCCTAGTTCGCCACCT
Source organism: Xenopus laevis (assembly GCF_017654675.1). Classification (NCBI taxonomy): domain Eukaryota; kingdom Metazoa; phylum Chordata; class Amphibia; order Anura; family Pipidae; genus Xenopus; species Xenopus laevis. The sequence goes on from NC_054388.1 coordinate 93,117,354, forward strand.
AAAACCTACCAAGGCCAATGAGGTCCCCATAGGCTTCCTAAAAATTTTCTGATCGAAGGAAAATCCTTCAACCGATGGATTAAAATCCTTCGAATGGTTCGATTCGAAGGATTTAATCGCTCGATCAAACAATTATTCCTTTGATCGTTCGATCGTAGGAATATCGCTAAATCCTTTGACTTCGATATTCGAAGTCGAAGGATTAACATTCGGCAGACGAATATCGAGGGATAATTAACCCTCGATATTCGACCCTATGTAAATCTGCCCCTAAGGGTACATTTATTATCAACTGGAATATTTTTTATAAGTATATCGCTCATAAACAGCTAAGCATGCAACAATTTTCTCTTATTTTATCATGAAAAATAATTGTAAATCCTTGATGCAGATCATTAGCTCTATTAAGCGGACCCACTTATTGGCCCTCTTTCCCCTTATTGGCCAATTTTGGTATGTATTCTGTATGTTGGATGCACATCAACCGTTTCGGCAGCGCACTCCGGAACCACTTTGAAGAATCGCACAATTCCAGACCACAGGTAAAAGTATACAATCTTTATTTTCACATCTTATTTACGAACATAGCGTCTGAGGTCTAAAATGTCTATCTATTGTACAGTGCTGTGGACTATGTTGCTACGTTGTGTTAATAATTATAATTCGGATCATTCTTCTGAACTGGAAAGTTTCTGTTGGGTGTTAGTACGTAGTGCTGCTGCTAATCTAATACATTAGGATGAATTGATGCATCGATCTGCTCTGATAAATGTGTCAATTCGTTCATTTTCACAACAGTAAGGAAAGTGTTGTTAAATAGGGAAAAAGATGGAACTGCTGATTCCTTATTTAGATCTTTAATACTTTAATAAAGCTGCCCCTTGACTTCCACAAGAAAAGTCATGTGAGTGCTGTCTATACTAGAATTTGTCAAAAGAAAAGAAAGAAAGTTAATAGTACACATTAATAACATAACATTACCAAAACTATTTCTAAATTATTTAATCCTCAGAATACTCACGAGATTCTTTAAATGAAGATAAACTTGATAGAGTAGTAGATTGATTGAGACACACTCCTACACCAAATACTATACAAGTCTCTAACGAGGAGACTGCAAGCTCTCTGTCTAGAAATGTGGAGCGCGGGCAGATTATTAATTTGCCAAATTAGAGAAGTGCCCAATTTGCTCTTCATTTACTCATTTGGTAAACTGACATCAATTGCGCTGTTGTTGTTCCCCAGATCTATAGCTATTGAACACGACAGGCACTCAATAATAATGCAATTAGCTCCTAACCAGTATATTACTAGCCACAGGCTGCTCTAACCAGCACCAGCAAATCTTTTGCTTACAGTAAACAAATGTGAAAAGCGTTTGAATCCATTCATTTGCAGACATTGAAGGCGAATGCTTGTTTATGTTCTTCCCCTTGTTGTATATCTTTTTCTTTCCCTCTGCTCAGTGAATTGCACGGCATAACTCGAACCGAAGCAGTACATCTCTTTAAACAATGCCTGCTATATTCCATTTGTAATGGAGGTTGAGGGAGGAAATGTAATTGTGTGTTAAACACGAGGCAGCCATACATGAAGATAAGCAGGGCTGAGTGACTGGATATGGTAATCCAGCCAAGAAAAATGCTAAATCTGGGGATATTCCTGTGATGAATGATTCATTCCGATAATATAAAGAAAACTCATCACTTATTAATTTGAATTTCTATGCATTCTTGGGAAACTTACCTGTGGCGGCAATATTCAGAGATACCGTCCTGTATTTATTAAATTAATTGGTTCTGGTCAATGTAGTGTGAGTTTATTCATGCATAAAGTCACATAAAAACAAAACCCTCTCCAAAAATGTCTTCCTCTTTATTGTACTATAACAAAGGGATACGGCTTTTTGTTTTTCTTCTTGTTCGACGGGGAATGGTTGGATATTTCTTCAAAATTAGAAGCAACCATTTTACTTTCTTAAGGGGGCGAACGCAAAGTTTTTCGCGAAGGTTTCAATCACAACACAAGCTGAAAGCACAAACATTTTCATGAAGAATTAAACTTTCTGCATACTTATATTGTAACAAAATAAGCATATTTATCTGTAGGGAGATATTATATTAACCTGCCCACGACCTCAGTCCTCAGTAATGTCGACCTTTTTCTAACAGAATTAGTATACAACGAACATGCACTGGAGGTGATAATCTTGAGGTCAACCACAATGGCTGGTAAATCATGGCAAAGGCTCAACCCACATATTGCTGCTAGCCATAGCAGGTAGATTTCAGCCTAAAATATTGCTATTTTTGGGGGTGGATTTCAGAAAGGCAGAAGTATGCATTTTCATTTCAAATCACCCCTTGTAAATGGGGTGCTCTGCCAGCACAGCCCTGGGTTCTTATTCTCTAACCTGTATCCTACTAAGGGCGACATTTACTAAAGTGCGAAGTGGCTAACGCCAGCGTGATGTCATTTTGCCACTTTTTGCCCTGGCGTAAATTCGCTAGCGAAGGAGATAGACTGTAGCGCTACTTCGCAATCTAACGCCATGCGAATTTTCGCTCTGGCTAATGACCGTAACTACATAATTCACTAAGATGCGGATTTTTCTGAATGTTACCTCTTGCGCCAGAGTTTACTTTGCCAGCTCAGACCAGGCGAAGTGCAATAGAGTAGATAGGATTTTGTTCAAAAATAGTTGAAAATTTTGCTAAGTCCCAAAAAACATTGGCATCTTTTACTTTTTACAGGGTGAAAGGATGAAAAAGATCATACATTTTTTCTGGGGTACCCTCCTTCCCCCCTACATTTCCTAACAAATGGCACATAAACTATACAGTGGGCACATGTGTAGGGCAATATAACATCTCTATTTTATTTTATTAAGGTTCCCTGGACTTGTGTAGTGTAATATAGTTGCTGCAACCTATACGTCCATTGTACTTTAACTTCACGCCGTATGCAAATTAGGCATCGCTAGCGTAACTTCGAACTGCTCATCGTATTATAACTTTCGGAACACTGGCAGCAACTTTGGATTTTCGTGAATTAGCGTTGTCCTTGTGAATCTATGCCTGGCAAAGTGTGGCGATGTGAGCGAAGCCGTCGCTGGCGAATTTCCGCAGGTTAGTGAATTTGCCCCTAAGTCTTTTGACTTAGTTGGTTCCTGTAATGCTGCAGAGCCTGCTCAAGACCTTTTTGAAATGAACATTGGGTGTTTTATCCGCCAATTCTTTACCCAACCTCTAATTCTTCTTACTCTTGTATCCTAACCCTTGGTGTGAATTAGTATTTTTACAACTGCTTCATGTTCCAACCTTTGAATTGGCTATGGACTACACCTTTGCTGTCTTTTTTTATTCATTGCTTGACCACTTACTCACTGGATCCTTGGCCCTTTGTTGTCTCTTCTGTCTGGTAAACAGTGAGCACAAGCAAGGCTATTTATATTATGCTAATTGAGACTGGCATACTGTATATCCTGGTTCTGATAGTTGATAGACCCGCCAATCAATAATGCTTGCAAAGCAGAAATCGGGCAAACTTTAATATTCATACACACGCTCACACTGACCCCTCCACATACTCTCATACACTCACATAAACTATATAAACTATATATAACCTTATCTATATTAATTGTAGAATTTTAGAATGTGATCCCTTAACAAGCCTTAAATTCATATGCCCACCACATATGTCAAATTTACTGGCCTATAGTTGTCAGGCTGAGAACATAATCCTTTTTTAAATATAGGAATCAGCTTTCCTCCAATCCATAGGTAACAGATGTAACAGGGCAACCCTTTGAAATAAAAAATAATAAAGTGGTATAAAGGTGATACTTTTATTGGCTAACTAAGATAATCATAGCAAGCTTTCAGGACATTTTAGTTCCTTTTTCAAGATGATTACAATGAAGCTGGGGTGTTCTCTGGAATATATATATATATATATACAACATTCTGCTCAAAGGTCAAATGACCAACAAAAAGGAATATCAATCTGTGTGTGAGGTGTTAAAGTCTTTTACGAGGGGATCTGCAAGAGACAAGCAGATAAGGCACAAGATAATGTGGGTCAAAGTATCTGAATATAAATTAGGGCTGAATTAATGTAGTGTGGAATAAAAGGAATTCCAGATAATCTCTTAGTCCAGATCCAGACATGTTTGTATTTCTGACCTGATGCAGGTCTTTTTTAGTTCACATAATTAGCCATAAATCCAAGGTCCAGGTTTAGTCCCTTCTCCAGAGAATTGAAAGTTTCCATTAGTTTGTACTCCCAACACTTTTAAAATTGCCCTTAAGAACCAAAAGTATACACTGAAGAAAAGAACTGATTTAAACCATTTACCTTTTCTGTGTCTGTTAAAACCATATTGGTACAGTTATTAAAAGAAGCCACACTCTCAACCCGCATATATTTACTTTGAGTATACTTAAAAAACTTTTTAGGGTTAGTCTTAAGGTGGCCATACACAGGCCGATAAAAGCTTATTGGCCCATGTATGGGGCCCTCCGACGGGCTTCCAGATATCGATCGGAAGGGACTAAAAATCCCGTTGGATCGCGGCCACATCTGTTGACATCGCCAAACAAGCTGATGTGCTCCTATTTTCTATCTTTACCTTCCAGCTTGCTGTTTTACAACATTTATTACAGTGTTTACATTCTTCTTTACTTCTGTGTTAAGCCACATAGGGTGCTTCTTTGTGCTTCTACATTTACTTCTTAAGGGATTAAACGGAGACCAGTAACAATTTAATATCAGTAGCAATTACATTTACAAATAACCTTTAAAACACTAACAATTTTTAATAAATTCATATTGGAAAGTTGCTTATTATTGTGTTTTTTTTATTAGGGTTATTATTATATTAGGGTTTTTGTTGCCCCAGTATATATTTGTTTTGTGCAACCCCCTAAATAAGATAACATTATGATCACTATTACCCAGGGGTTTAATTACTTGAACATTTGCTATACATTCTGGGTCATTAGAGATCTCTAGATCTAGTATAGCACGATTTCTGTTGTAAGGAATCCTTACCCTGGTGGTCTAGTGGTGGTGCTGCCGGCTTCCTAATGCGCGCACTTCCGGTTTTTATAGGCGCATGCGCGCTGGCGTGATTACGTCAGCGCGCAATGGCGCGAAATTCAAATGGATTTAAAGAGACATTTTCTTCTTTGTCATTCCCCGTGATAGGATTTGTTCCTGGTGCTATTAGCTATTGCTATTCTGTTTGAATCTGTTTCCGACTATCTGTTTTGACCCCTGCCTGGCTGTTGACTACTCTGATCTCTGGAACCTGACCCTTGCCTGAAACCGACCTTGATTCTGCTTAACCCTTCTGTTCGACATTCTGGTTTGACCTCTGCCTGTTATTCTACTCCGATTCTGCCTCGTCCCATCTGATTGATTACCTGGTTTTGACCCTTGCCTGCCTAACGACTCTAGCTATCTGCCTGCCTCAACCCGGCCAGTCTGACCACGAATCTGTCTTACGTTGTTGTACCACGACTAGTGATGGGCAAATTTATTCGCCAGGCGCGAATTCGTGGCGAATTCGTGGCGAATTTGCGCGTTTCGCCACCAGCGAATAAATTCGCAAAAATTTGCTGGCATCAAAAAAAAATTTGCTGGCATCAAAAAAAAATTTTCTAAAAAACGAGACGCTGGCGCCGTTTCGCAAATTTTTCGTCGTTTCACTAATTTTTGGCGAAGCGAAATGGCGCAAATTCGCCCATCACTAACCATGACCTTCGGCCTTACTGACTTACCAACTGTCGTGCCCCTTTGCTTGCCAGAATTCCTCGCCTTGCTCCTCTTGAAAAGTCCAGGTGGCATCTGAGTACGCTGAGGGCTCCTCCCGAAGCCAAAGGCGATCACACTACTGGTGAAGCCGAGCCAAGACCAGGGAGCTTGGCACTAGTTCTGGTTTAGGGTGCCGACCGTGACAGCTGTTCAATAACCTGTGCCATAAAGTTGTCATGCAACAAGTTTATAAATTTGTTCCCATTAACTGTCCTGGTAGTACTGTTGCTCCAGTCAAAATCTGGGTAATTAAAATCCCCCAGTGATATGGGAAGTCCTCGGCATTTAAACTCTGTCACTCTGTCTGCAATAGTAACTATTCAGAGAGGTACTTTGTAGTTACTGTGATAGGATTACCAGCTCCAAGAACAGGTATTATTTGTGAGAGTTGCATGAATGGATGGATGTGTGAAGTGTTCTGAAACCGCCGATGTTAGAAAAGCATTCTATGTAGCAGACAGGAGCAATCACCACCTCTGTGTGTTTCAGGTGTCATCTCTCTGAATAGTTACTATTGCCATTGTACTTGGATTAATTGAACAGATTATATGTTGAGGATTTCCCACACCAGTCAGTTGAACTGAAGAAGCTGCTCAGATGAGTAGTGAAACGTCTTCACTGAATACTCAGCAAATCCAGTTGTTTTAGATTTACCTATACTAGATATACCAGGACCTGGATGAATGAAAATCTACATAGCCCCATTATCATTACTTTAACCAACTAGCAGCCTTTTCTATTTGCATCAGGATCCTAGCCTCCTCCTTTTTACTTACATTCACTTATATTACATCTAAGGGGGATAAAAAATCATTAATTTTTCGGAATTTATTAAACCCCAAAGATGGAAAAGTCAGAATCAGAAAATCCGGCATCTCAGACCTGTCGAGGTTGCATATAAGTCAATGGGAGAAGTCCCAATGATTTTCTGAAGTTTTCTGAGTTTTCTGGTGAAAATTGGATAAAAAATCGAAAAAATCATGAAAACCCAATTTTTTTCCACAAAGAAAATTTTCAGGAAGATGTAATAATAAATAACCTGAGCGGATTTGATAGGAGTTTGTAGCAGAAAATATTGAGATATATTCGGACTTTGATAAATAACCCCCCTAAGTTATTCCAGGTTACCAGCGTTAGCACAATTTGTACTGGAAATGAATCTGAATTTGTCTGGTGGATTTATAACATAGAACATTCTGCAGACTTGCTGAAATGTTCAACTCCTAAATGTGGGAAATAAGCAATACACAGTTGTTATCCCATTATAAATTCTGATCCATAAGGCAAAGGAGTTGTAGAGATTGTGTCCTGTCCCTGAGATGTCCCTTCATACTGTAACACCCCTGGCTGGCATTCAGCAAAAACTGTACAGGTATGGGATCCATTATCCGGAAACCCATTATCTGAAACGCTCCAAATTACAGGATCGTTGAATTCCATAGACTCCATTGTAATCAAATAATTTAAATTTTTTTTAAAAAAAAAAATTCATTTTCTCTTTAATAATAAAACAGTACCTTGTACTGGATCCTAAATACAATATAATTAATCTTTATTGAAGGCAAAACAAGTCTATTGGGTTCATTTAATTTTTCAATTATTTTTTAGTAGACAAGGTATGGAGATCCAAATAACAGAAAGATCCCGTATCCAGAAACACCAGGTCCTATGTATAACATTCCTTGATATGTTTGCCATACAGCAATATGTATTTTATAACTGTGATATTTTTCTTGTAGCTTTCACTTCTTCTGTTTGCAGAACACAGCCTTGTCTTTCAAACATGCAAAATCACACTGCATATCCCTAGCTTTTAACTTACCAGTTAACATTTGTAAACCTCATTAACATCTGGAAGATCGTTTTTATTGCCTCAGTCATGGTAAAGTCCTTCTTGATTGTGGCTCCTGATGTATTCAATATATTTTCATCTCATAAATATCCCTATATTGAACAGATTTCCTTGGCTTTCCTGGTATCTCATTTGTGATAAGCTTCTCATTTTCCCTTCCCAACATCCAGGCAGAGAGAGCCCCAGTTTGAGTTGCACTGCTACTGTGATAAGGCTTTTAAAATGTGTAAGTTTTGCTGGGTGCATATTTAATTCCCAAAAAATAATATTAATTAAAAAAAATAAAAAAAGCAGGAAAGTGCTAAATATTCTACATCACCTACAAATATTACTTCAACATATAATCACAATTTAGTGGATTAAAAACAACATATAGCTAATAAGACCCTTCATAAATCTGTAGCTTGTGATGCATATAATATTTTGAGCACTAGATTCACTGTGAGAGCACTGGGATTATAACAATACTATATCTGACCTAAAGAAATATTATAATTCCCCTCAAGTTTGTGTGTCAGTAATATGAATGCTTTCTGGTAGCATTTGGGATTAAAGGAGGTACAAGGCAGGGTTGTCCACTCTCCCAGCTCCTTTTTCCTCTTTTCCTCCAACCACTACTTAATGCAATAGAATTGAATCATGGCAACAGGGGAATCCTTCTTTTTTGGATACCATGTAACCTATGTCATTTTTGACACATTTTGTCATTACTGAGCTCCCACCAGGCCTCCTTCTTGCATTGCTCTTCCAGAACTTGGATGAGTTAAATCTACTTCTGGGATTCATAATAAATAGCTTCAAAACACAAACATTACCAATCAGTGTGCCTCAATTAAATAATGGCTTCTTCAGAACAGTTTAAATATTCAGGGACAAACCACTTAAATATCTAAATGAATGTATAACTTTTAGATAAAGCTCTTTTTACAAAGACTTACTGATCCCTCTCAAAAGTAACAATAATATAGAAAAACAAATCCCCTTTAAACCCCAAATGACAATTCATGCCCCCTTAACCACTAGTACTAAACACAATAATTTTTAGCAACAGTTTGCCTTCGTGTTCTAGACTTTCCAGTAAAATTAGGCATTAGTGACTTCTCCCCCCCTGCCCCTCAGAGCTGTTTTAGAAGGTAGAAAAATGAAACTTTACATTTCAGTATTATGAAAATGGTCACAAATAGAAAATAGAAAGTAATTGGAAACATTCTCAATTTCTGATGAACAATCTGAATCCAAATGAAATGAAAAGTGTTTGAAAGCGAACAACCCCATTAACTCCAATGCGCATAATCCACAGTGGGAACCAGAGCTCACAAGGAGGGCTGTGCGCAAGGGCCTAGGGGTGGTCAAATTATAAATCTGAGTCTGATTTTAACCCAGGTAATAATATGAGCACTGAAGGCTGATTTTATGTCCTATGATTGAGTCTCATAGCCCTGGTGGGGCTAGAACTGGGGCTATGTGAACATAGTTTCACATATACAGAAGCAAAGAACAGAATGCAGTAGTCAAAGAACCGGTAGCACTGAGTTTGCAATTCATTTTATTAAGATCAGCAGTTTTAGTAAACCACAGATCCCGCTATTGCAAAACTAGTGGCCCAGGCAGGTAGAAATAAATATATACAGAAATTGCACTGCAGAGTCTCTTATAGAGAAATTGCATTTTCTAGAGTCTGACCCACGGGGCATGTAATAATTATCAAGCAGCCTGATACTAACATACACACAATACCGGCAGCAACATACTAAACACAAACACACAAAGATATGACTTGATTTGTGTTGAAAGAGAAAGTTCGTTATATTTTCTGTTTATTTTCCCCTGAAAAGACCGTAATATGTAATAATATTGCTTACGGTGTGCATAGAACGTTCCTGTGTATACTGTTTTCAGCTGTATCTTTCTATAGAGACTAACAGAACATTACCCTCTAGTGGTCACATTGAAGAAAATGCAGAACACTGCAGCAAAGCAATAAGGCAGCACCCATGCATCTCTTGGGGTAATGACTTGCCCAAAATTGTGTAATTATGCCGAGGCTTCTCCCCAATAATGAATTAGCTGCTTATATTAAAAAAGGCATTATGACTATGTCACTTTCCATAGCCACATAAGGTACAGCCAGACAGTGCACCCATAACTTAGCACTGGGGGGTTTCTGTTTGATCCATGGTGAACCACTTGTTCACTTGCAGCACAACAAGATGAAAGAGGAATGGCCAGGAGAGTGTTAAAATATTTGCTCTATTTAATAGCTCAGGAAGCACTTGATTTCTGGCCTTCTGTGTATGGAATTCATAACAACCAATTTAGGATTAGTTTAAATGCACCTACACCAGGTCAATGCAAGTGGAAATCGACAGGAGAATGCCCAAGAAATCTCACAATTGAATTCATCAAAATAGCTTTGAAATAGAGGACCTCGTATTTCATAGTGTTTTAAAAAATAATATGATGTATTCCGGCGCCGTGAAATAGGGCAATACATCGGCTTGAGGAGAAATAAAAAGCAATTTCTCTGCGGAGAAGTGATGTTTTCAATTCACGTCCTGTATCATTCCCGCATGATGACCACTAACAGTATAATTGAACTGAAATGTCCTTTTTACAAGCCCAGAAATGTGTGTGATAGAAAAACAATATTGTGATAAAAGGGATTCACACAGCCATTGATCGTTATGGAATAAGGTGAGTATAGTACACATCCACTTCACATTTAGAAACATCATTAGCTCTCCCGGCTCGGAAAGTTTTTCACACTTTACGATTCATTAGGTCCAGGTCCTGGGCGCCTCCTATAGTAGGAAGGGGGCCCTGCCAGTGCAGGAACGTTGCTATGAAATAAAATCATATAAAGTAGAGGTGTCCAACCTGAGGTTTCCAGCTTTACTGTTGTTGGAGATGGTTGGAGGTTTTCACCCTTATTATGGGGGCTCAAGGCAAATATTCTTGCAGTCTATAATCAGCCTATAGCAGAGATACCCAACTTTTAGAACCCACGAGCAACATTCAGAAGTAAAAGGAGTCGGGGAGCAACACTAACATGAAAAATGTTCCTGGGGTGCCAAATAATGGCTGTGATTGGCCATTTAGTAGCCCCTTTGTGGATTGTCAACCTACATTGAGGCTCTGTTTAGCAGTACACCTGGTTTTATGCAGCCAAAACTTGCCAAGCCTGGAATTCAAAAATAATCTCCTGCTTTGAGGACACTGGGAGCAACATGCAAGGGGTTGGAAAGCAACATGTTGCTCACGAGCTACTGGTTTGGGATCACTGTCTTAGAGCAAAGCTTTTATATCCATACAGACTCAAAGGGAATCATTTTCTTGGTCATATATAGCAGCCTTAGCACTGGGAGTCCTTGAGTTACATACACCCAACTTACATACGACTCATACTTACATACAGAGGCTATTACAGTAATATACTGTGGTTTGCTTGGCCTTTATTAGCTTTTAGCTGTAATAAACCACCTGCCCAATCCCCTCTGGCATGTGTCGTCTACTGCAGAGAACAGAAAGGTAAAAATAAATACTATCTTAAGACAAACATCTGTCTTATTGCATTTAATAAGTAAATGTATATGTTTTAACTTACATACAAATTCAACAAACCTACAGACCCTCTTGGGTCTTCCTGTATATAGAATAATCATTTGATTGGCATGTAGGAACATCAATTGCCCAGCATTCAGTTACATCTCTAAAGGCAAAGTATTAATATATAATAGTAGCAGTGGGGACAATAGTCTCTGGGAAGGGACAGTGGCTGTGGGATAGAAGGTATAGTAGGGAAAGATAGTGCCTAAAGTAGCAGTGGGATAATAGTCTCTGGGAAGGGAGTGTGACTGTGGGATAGCAGGTATAGTAGGGAGAGATGGTGCCTATAGTAACAGTGGGAAGGGGGTGAGACTGTGGGATAGCAGGTATAGTAGGGAGAGATGGTGCCTATAGTAACAGTGGGATAATAGTCTCTGGGAAGGGAGTGTGACTGTGGGATAGCAGGTATAGTAGGGAGAGATGGTGCCTATAGTAACAGTGGGATAATAGTCTCTGGGAAGGGAGTGTGACTGTGGGATAGCAGGTATAGTAGGGAGAGATGGTGTCTATAGTAACAGTGGGATAATAGTCTCTGGGAAGGGAGTATGACTGTGGGATAGCAGGTATAGTAGGGAGAGATGGTGCCTATAGTAACAGTGGGATAATAGCCTTTGTGTGTAGGGAGGTGGTGTTTCAAAATGTTCGATTGTAGAAACATTCACAAACATTTGGACCCATTAATGTGGCCAGTCAACAGCCATGCCTTGCTTTGCTTGCCTAGCACACTGCAACACAAACACTAGCTAAATAACTAACACACACACATACATTACTCACATGCTAACAAATGAGTGCATACTACACAAATAGCCTAGTAGTTGCACACAAGCACATACTACAATTATGTATTATTTTTATACAGGGGCATTAGCTCTTACTCAATTAATGGACCTGTGGGAAGAGAGGAAGGGAAAGTAAACCCATCTATAACCTTGCAGCAGACTTGCATTCCATCAGATAGCAATGGCTGCCCCTCATTACCCAGGTCTATTACGTTATCATTACCTTGCAGTGGGCTGAGCGATGTCCCTGTGTCACAGCTCAACTCTTATTTTCTATTCTACAAGTAGATACCGTTTTACTTCGGGAATAACTGACTTCTGTATTAAAGCACTGAAAAGGTCAACTCCATTACTGCTATTTAACCTGCTTATTCTGCTCTGGTCTTTGCCTGAATAAGTCATGCCAAAGTTAAAAAATCTAAAGAATAGATACTATGAAAGTATTTAAGTTAAATACTCTATAATCTATGTTTCTTCTATGTGCTGCCATCTCCTTATAAACTAGATTCACAGTTGGGTTAATAATAATCTCACCAATCCTCAGTGGCAAATAAACACTTAAGGATGTCATCCAATTGTGATATTGGGGCCTCTGTATAATTGCAGTTGATGCTTGATAGTTTTAGTGAGGCCAGATACCAGACATTAAGAGCAGTCAATGATATCATAAAACTGTATCTAAAAAGATCATTAATAATAATGACAAAGAGAAACCCAGAATTATCCCTTACCGTTCCTTCTAAAAATAAGGAGTTGACTTTAGAGAAACAGTGGGCCCCTGTGCTGAAATTATCATCTGAATGGCAATATGCTTTCTTAGTTTTACTGATCAACATGCAGAACCTCTCAGACAGAAGAACACACTCGTTTTACTCAGCTACAAAACTCTAAATACAGTTTTTAAAATTCATAATTCATAATAAATCAGTATTATATTGTTATTCAACAATAAACTATGCATTGATAGGATATTGCATTATCGGTGTAGCCATAATGCAGAGATGAATAAAACGAACACTTAGGGGCAGACTTATCAAAGGTCGAGGTAAATTTTCAAATGAAAGAATTTCGAATTTCGAGCTATTTTTTTGTGTACTTTGACTAGGGAATAGTCCAAATTCGATTCAAATTTGAAATAAATTCTTTCGGATATCGAAATTTATCATGTACTGTCTCTTTAAAAATTCGACTTTGACCATTTACCATCTAAAAACTGCTAAATTGCTGTTTTAGCCCATGGGGGACCTCCTAGAACCTATTTGGAGTCAATTGGTGGACTTTGAAGTTTTTTTGGGGGGGAAACTTCGAATCGAATTTGATCGAATGTGCTTTTCCTTCAATTCGTACAATTCGAATTAGACCGAATACGGACCTATTCGATCAAAAAACTGACCTATTCGACCAAAAAAAAACTTGACTTAATTTAGTTTGGTCTCTTTGAATTCAAATTTCAAAGTTTTGTCAATTCAAATTCAACCCTTGATAAGTATGCCCCTTAGGGGCAGATTTATCAACGGTCGAGGTGAATTTTAAAATGAAAAAAATTCTAATTCCAAGCTATTTTTTGTGTACTTCGACTAGGGAATAGTCCAAATTCGATTCGAATTTGAAAAAAAATTCAAAAATTCGAGTATCGAAATTTATCATGTACTGTCTCTTTAAAAATTCGACTTCGACCATTCACCGAATTGCTGTTTTAGCCTATGGGGGGCCTCCTAGAACCTATTTGGAGTCAATTGGTGGACTTTGAAAAATTTAAGTTTTTTGGGGGGAAAACGAATCGAATTTGATCAAATGCGCTATTCCTTTGATTCGCATGATTCAATCTCGGCCAAATACGGACCTATTTGATCAAAAACGGTTGATAATTTCGGTTGGCCTTTTTGAATTCGAATTTCGACGTTTTTTCAATTCGAAATTCGACCCTTGATAAATATGCCCCTTAATAATGTCTTTGTTTTAATGTTACCCCCTTTATTATGTAGGGCTTGGTGCTATCAATCCCATTGGCCTCAGATGAAGTCTGCAGAAGGTCATAGGGTTTACTTAGCTCAGTGACCTTGGTGTATACTTTGTGGGACACTCCATATCAGCTGCTAATTTTATATCGCCTGCTTAATAGAGCAGCATGTCAGCAGAGCTTACCAAATAAATAACCGAAGGACCAGGTAAAAACACTTGTCAAAAGTCTAACAAGGATAATTTAACCTTGATTAATGTAGCAGAAGTACAGAAGTATTTATCTCAACCAGTAACCTTAAAACATGACTTGATAAAAGCATCAAGCACCACCTTGTTCTTTTTTCCATGTCATGAAGTTGCATTCATTTGCTCAATGAGTTGCTTTCTCCATTTAGAAATGTTCTGTGGATTTATAAAACCTTTTTCTTGAACTCCAGCACACATAGAGCCCATAGATCTCTGTAAGAGTAGGCCTAGAGATTGTTTTTAGATCTCTGCTGTAATTTGGGTTTAGCCATGTATGCTGTATGAAACCAAGTACCTTATTTAAAGGGTTGTGTTAACAAATCGAGATGGAATTTATTAAAACTAGAGCATGTACTCTGCCCTACACATTGAATTATATTACAGCTACTTAATAGCTAATAGCAACCCCAATACATTAGACATTAGCAATAAGATGTTTGTTGGTAAACTACCTCTATCCTGGGTTAAAATCTTCAGACAAATGCTATTTCAAGACAGAGGTCTTTAGTTGAAACCCCTTTGAGTTCCATCACTTGTTGTTAGCAACAAGGTTCCTGACATACTGTATGAACACACTAATTTGTCAGACATTAAGCGATAGAGCCAAGAATATTTAAGATGCCAAATCAGTCTTCACCCTAAGGTTCCCATAATCAACCTCCAAATTAGACTTCTAGAACAATCTAGCAGAGCAAATAAGCACTCTATCCAAATTTGACCATAAGTGGTGTTCAGGTAAGTGCCCAGGCCACTGCTCCATGGCCAGTGCCACAGTTAAAGAATCCCTAATTTAGGAGCTTGAGCAAATCATCTTAAAGTGAGTGTAGGCTTCTGCAAGACAAGGACTTACAGTATTTGAACATAATTCTGGATTCAGAACTGACTCCATCTCTTTTAGTTTAGTTCCAGAGGTCTAAATGAGAGTGCACTTGTATTCTCTCTCTTTCGTAGAGTGATATCCCCAGTCTAAAGTGATACAGACACATCAATGTTATTTATAGGAACGTACAAATATTATTGAAAAAGGAATTAAATGTTCTGAAAGCTTACTATGATTATCTTAGCCAATAAAGCTATCAACTTCTTTGTTATTTTTTATTTCAAAAGGGTTGCCCTGCAACATTTTCACTGGCTAACATGGTACAACAACTTTACCTCCAGAATTATTAACAAACATTTCTTGCTGTGTTCTTTAATAATGTTTAGGACCTTACCCACCCCCTGCCGCTCTTTACATACTTGTCTTGAATACTGACACTCTCTCTCCTCCTGCTGACATATTATGCATGTATCTGTCATGCAGCTGAAGATGTGGATCTGATAGGCTGGAAGCACCTATTTATTAGGTATCTTATATCCGGCCTGTCGGGTCTTTGCATCACCCCAAAGTCATCAGGTATCTAGTGGGGACTGGGATAATAGCAAGAATGCAAAGTATTTGAAAACCCTTGGATAACTTAGCCACATCATGGAACAAGTTGGACCATGGATGAATCTATTCAGATCCTTTTAGAATTCATAGTCAAGGTGAATTGTTACTTGCACGTCAACCTTCCAAGTTTTGGAGCCATTTATCACTCAATTTCCATCAAGTCCCTTTAGATTTACATCTGCACGAACATGATCAGATTCACAATGACTCTGCTCGTCTATGGCCGAGGAGGCCTTTCCGGTGAAAATGACTTCACCCTGTATTGCGCCCAAGTGACATAATTGAGTCTTTCGATCTAACTCCAAAATGACCCCAGGTACGTTGTTCCCCTCCGACATCGATCGGGTTCATTTTAATTTAAAAACAGGCTACTATTATGCCAACGTGAAATTATTTTGCCATTTACCTTTTAACCAAAATGAAACAATATGACTTATTTTTCATTCTCTGGTTTTTTTTTAAATTCTTTCCATATTGTCCTCAAATGCGAATAGTAAGTTGAGTTGAAATTACAAATGCACAACTTAAATCTGACTTAATAGAAGTAGCCTTTCTATGACAAGCCTGCTTATGGATTTTTAATATCTTAAATGTTTAAGATGGTATATTCTGTTCCTACACAGGGTGAAATTAAAAAGAAACAGTAAAATGTTGAAGATAAAGTGCATTCTGGTTAATACATTTAAAATGAACAATGACTGCTTTAGTGGAAAGCAATATCATTTCTTACCTCAGGCCATTAATAAAGACTCACGGTTTCATGGGGGGGGAGGACTAGAAACAATATTTTCTATTAAAATTCTAAGCTGTGTTTCAATATTAAAAGGATATGTGATGAATTTTTAGTGTTACTCCGACGGGGTCGCGGATTAATTTCATTTTTTTTCTTGGTCAGCATTCTGTCGATAATTAATCAAAGCCGAATTTCCTAATGAAACACTTTTCATAAGGTGATAATTAGTGAGAAGAAGACACCCTACAGATCGACACTGCCAGGGATCTAATAAGAAGATTGAAATCAGGATTCTCAAAGCTGGTTAAGGGAACTATTTTTCTTTTATTTTGGAAATAGTGTGTTTGTGTGCTTTGTGCCTAATCACACCGCTGTCAGACAGAGCAGCAGGGGCGACTCAGAACATTTTTCCATAGAATTACACTAATGGCGGATCATGACGGTTGAGTGTTGAGTGTTGGAGTGATTTGGCCGCTGCATGACAAATAATGAAGCTTGGATACAAATCACTTTCTGGAATTGATTTATTTTGTGTGCAAATTTTACTTTCTTTCTTGATTGAATATAACAGGGGTATAGTAACTGATATTCTTGCTTTGTTGCAGATGATCAGGCATAAATACTAAGGGCACTATACAGAGAGGGATATATTCATTCCTTTCTAGAATTGCTGATTCTGGTATCTCACCACAAGTAACAGAGCAACTAAGGGGGTGCTGGGTAATCTGGTCAACTCCAAGGTGGAGGTTACACCTAGCGCTGAGTTGGAGCACTGGTCATTTCCTTCTTTGTTTCATGTCCAAACTGTGCCCTAATATCACAACTAGCTGCCATGTAGCCTTTGGAACAAGGAGTTCATTATAGTTAATTAGCCCTGATTTCTCACTAGGAACTCTTTATAGTTAATTAGCCCTGCCTATCTCACTAACGCTCTGGAGTAAAGGGTAAGTGCAGCATGGTCCCATTCCTCATTCACAGTGTTTGCTGCTTGATTTTAAATGCACTACAGATTTAGAATAAAAATAGGCAATGTAGGACTCACATGCAATGAGGAGCCTTGACGCCTACATATTTTGGCAGTGGCATTATTTTTGTGAAAGGCTGAAATTGTGTGCTGACAATCATTTTCCTTCTCTTTGGATGCAAGGTAATGTACAACGTAAAACTAGACGAAAAAATGTGGCAATCCCTACCTACCCATAGCCTACTGCATTTATCTGTCAAGATATTAGGGGTCATTTACTTACTGCTAGTGCAGTGTGCAAAGTGCAATTTCAGATGCAATCACCATGCTTTTTACCAACAATGCAATGATACTTTATCCCACTGAGTGTCGACATGTTTAATGCAAATAATTGCACTTCTGCATGAACTTCATTGGGAATCAGACACAACTGCACTAAAAATGATCTAACTCCAGATGGGGGTACTCCCCGCGCTCAGCATCAAAATGATGCCTGCACACAATTCTTTAGGTGCAAGCTTGCTGGATCTAGTGCCTCTTACTGCCACCTTCAGAGGGGGCAGCAGCTCCTTTAATATATTCAAATTTTGTAACAGGAGGTAGGATAAAGCACAACTATACAGAAGTGTATGGAGCAGCTCCAAACACAAATACCCACCCAGTTTCTTTAAGGAAGGTAATTTTTGTTCAACTGATGTTTAAACCTTGCTTACTGCAAGTTACCGCTATCTATTGAACCAATACCAATGGGATAAAATGATGTTTATAGTGGTGGTTACCAAATATTGGAGCCAACACCTTCAACCATTGATTTGGGAACCATAACCAATGACACTAGGGTGAACAGATATTTCCGACTTTTGCAGCAATCACGTCAATAACTTTGTAATGTGGTAGGTGGGAGACCCTGATCCAATTGTGGATTTGCCTTTAGTTTACAGGTACTTACTTGAACATTTCAGTAGATTAGATTGATAGATACATATCTAATAAGCAATCAAAAAAATTAAAGCATTGTTTACTGGAGTAATTTAAGGGCCACACCCAGGCTTGGAACTAGTAATTATCATAAACATAAGAAAGTGTTAATGGAACAACACACAATCCAGCACAGTGGGTTAAAAGAGATGGGGTTAAGAAAATGGTGGTTGTTAGAGTTCAACAAGATAAGGGGCAAAAACACTAAGGTTGTTTCTGGCCCAATGAGCCTCTAGTTACACTGTTGCAAGCATGGGGGGGTTTAAATTCTGCTGGTCCAAGAAGAACCCACTTTGTGTAAAAATTATAATTGCTGTCACTGGTAAAAGGAGCTTACATTTCTTTGAATCTCAATAGTTTGAGGCTTTCCCTAATCTTCTTGATCTAATGTGTTGGGTTGTCCAACTAATGATCAGGGTCAGAAGTGATCATTTAAGGGATATTGTCCCCATGATTGCCAAAGGGGCTCCATAGATTTGTTTGAATGACTCCTCTTTTTATTTTTTATAAAATCCAACCCTTAAAGGTATGGTTAGCTCTAAAAAATGGATTTCCCCATCAAAGTTGCCAGTTTCAATTTTAAAAGGTGGATTGTAATAAAGGCTTGCAAAGCTACACCAGTGAATTTCCTACAATAAACAGGAAGGAGGTATTCTACAAGAAGTTTGTACTGCATTAGTCCTGCCATGTGTTAAAGTTCTCGAACAATAAATTAAATTGACACTTTATTTATAAAAGTGTTATAAAAGTGTTATAAAAATAAAATACAGAAATCACTCTATGCAGCCTCTCTAGTTATCCTAGTGATGTAAATTCTAATGTCAAACATGCTATCATGCATCCATTAATGACTTGTTTCAGTAGGCTCTTGACTATGAAGCTTTGATATTTGAATTTCGTAGTTTTTTTCAAATTCGAATCTAATTTGGACTATTCCCTAGTCGAAGTACACAAAAAATAGCTAGAAATTCAACGTTTTTAACTTCGAAAATTCACCTTGACCTTTGATAAATCTGCCCCTACATGATAAATTTCGGTATTCGAGTTTTCTAATTTCTTTCAAATTTGAATCGAATTTGGACTATTCCCTAGTCGAAGTACACAAAAAATAGCTCGAAATTCTAGTTTTTTTCATTCGAAAATTCACCTCGACCTTTGATAAATCTGCCCCTAGGTCTCTGCTTAGTGATTAATTTTGACTTAGAGAATTTTGCCTCCTTGTCTTTTTTTTTTTCTGGATATGAAACATGTCAGCTTGAAACATTCAAACAAAAAGAGGTTAAAAGAGAAAAAGAATTAAACATACCAGCAATTATGATAAGATTGTATTTTAGGTTGGGGAAACTCTGAGTAACTAACAGCGGGATGGTTATCAGCAGCTAATTTATATGTGCATAAAGCTTACTCAAATATATGCATTTAATTATGCCATAAAAAGAAATTTTCATTTAATTATGAGTTTAAATAACCCTCCCTTTAATGCAAAAAAAAAGCTAATCACTAAAAATATATTTTCCTTTGCCTCTGCTCCCTTTACACAGTAAATAATAAGTCTCTCTGTTTTTCCCCTCTAATGTTTTCCACCAATTTTTACCATTGTAAATGGCTGGTAGACTTTTCCAAGGAAGCCGGTTTTCTTGCCGAAAATGCTTCAGAAAAAATACGACAAGCTTTCGAATAAAGCCAGAAAATTGGAGGCTTTTGTATAGATGAGATTATTGATAGTTATTGAAAGCATCTAAATAGGATTAACAAATCACACCGGTGTTCCTTTAATAGAATTCAAGATAATCTTTTATCAGGAGAAGACACCCATAGAATGACTTCAACAGAGGGGGACTGTGCTTCAGCAATTTTCAATTATTCGAAAAACTAAAAAATCTGTTGTGCAAGGCTGCTGTAATTAAGCTTCCCCCCCATCTTCTTTTCTATTTTTTCATTCTATATGAACTTCTCAGAGCAAATTCTGTTAAAAACAAACACGTGTGCAATTGTCATATTCAGTCATTGCTTATTTTATCAGGGACATTCTATAATTTTTCATTTCTGGAAGAAATTCTTGTCTTGTCTGTTCATTGCTGAAGCATGAATGTGTTGTTATATTGCACTTAAAGGAACAATAACATCAAAAAAAGAAAGTGTTTTAGGGTAAGGCCACACTGTGCGTTTTGGGGAGATTTGGTCGCCTGGCAACTAATTGCCTCGTCTTTGCGTAGACCAATCTCCACAAACGCCTTCCCTCGCTCTGCGTCGGCTAAAATAAAAAACTGCCGGCGCTAATCACACGCGGCGATTCGTTTTCTGAAGTCGCCCGAGGTGGGACCTTTCTCAAGACTTAAAGGAACAGTAAACCCAAAACATGAAATTGTTTTACAGTAATGACAATAAAATGTTCTGTTGTGCTGCACTGGTAAAACTGGTGTATTTGCTTTAGAAACTCTACTATAGTTTATATAAACAAGCTGCTGTGTTGCCATGGGGACAGCCATTCAAAGCTGAAAAAGCAGAAGTCACAGGTTGTACAACTGATAACAGATAAGCTCTGTAGTAGACAATGGGATTCTACAAAGTTTATCTGTTTTCTGCAGTGTATTCTGTGCTTGAATGGCTGCCCTCATGACTACACAGCAGCTTGTTTATATAAACTATAGTAGATTTGCTGGAGCAAATACACCAGTTTGACCAGTGCAGGACAACAGTACATTATATTGTCTTTCCATTAAGACATTTTCACTTTTTGGTGTTACTGTTCTTTTAACTGGGACTGAAACCATGACAATACATTTTTCTTTATTCCACGCATTATGAAGTCCAGGAGTGTTGTCTGTAATTGTGATATTTGCCATATCAAACAGCACCCTGGCATATACCTAATTGTATTGAAGTGCACCACACATATAAACTATATATACACATATATATATATAGAGAGAGAGAGAGAGAGAGAGAGAGACAGAGACAGAGACAGAGACAGAGAGACAGAGAGAGAGAGAGAGAAGCACAAACAGATATAATAGTCATCCATAAGCAAAAACATTTTTTTCCTAATTTTGGTTCTGTACATTACCACAATGAATTTTAAATGAAACAACTCAGATGCAGTTGAACTGCAGACTTTCAGCTTTAATTCAGTGGGTTGAACCAAAACATTGCATAACATTGTGAGGAACTAAAGCCTTTTTTTAACACAATCACTTCATTTCAGGGGCTCAAAAGTAATTGGACAAATTAAAAAAAAAAAAAAAAAAAATGTTCATTTCTAATACTTGGTTGAAAACTCTTTGCTGGCAATGACAGCCTAAAGTCTTGAACTCATGGACATCACCAGACTCTGGGTTTCCTCCTTTTTAATGCTCTGCCAGGACTTTACTGCAGCGGCTTTCACTTGCTGTTTGTTTGTGGGCCTTTCTGTCCGAAGTTTAGTCTTCAACAAGTGAAATGCAGCTCAGTTGGGTTCAGATCAGATGACTGACTTGGCCATTCAACAATATTCCACTTACTTTTTTCTTGCCATCATTCTGGAAGAGGTTGATCTTAAGTTTATCTGTCCTAAGAACTTTTTTCCAGAACTGTGCTGGATTCTTTAGATGTTTTTTTAAGCAAAGTCCAATCTAACCTTTCTATTCTTGATGCTTATGAGTGGCTTGTACCTTGCAGTGCACCCTCTGTATTTACTTTCATGCAGTCTTCTCTTTATGGTAGACTTGGATATCGATAAACCTACCTCCTGGAGAGTGTTGTTCACTTGTTGAAGCAGTTTCTCTTCACCTTGGAAATGATTCTGTGATCATCCACCACTGTTGTCTTCTATGGACGTCCAGGTCTTTTTGCATTGCTGAGTTCATCAGTGATTTCTTTCTTTCTCAGGATGTACCAAACTGTAGATTTTGCCACTCATAATATTGTAGTAATTTCTCAAATGTTTTTTTTTTTTCTGTTTTTGCAGCTTAAGGATGGCTTGTTTCACCTGCATGGAGAGCGACTTTGACCACATGTTTTTCACAGCAAAATCTTCCACATACAAGCACCCCCCCCCCCCAAATCAACTCCAGGGCTTTTATCTGCTTCATTGATAATGACATAACGAAGGAATTGTCCACACCTGCCCATGAAATAGCCTTTAAGTCAATTGTCCAATTACTTCTGAACCCCCGGTCTAATTACTTTTGAGCCCCTGAAATGAAGTGATTGTGTTAAAAAAAAGGCTTTATAGTTCCTCACATTTTTATGCAATTTTTTTGTTCAACCCACTGAATTAAAGCTGAAAGTCTGCAGTTCAACTGCATCTGAGTTGTTTCATTTAGGGGCCGATTCATTAACTTCGAGTGAAGGATTCGAAGTAAAAAAACTTCGAATTTCGAAGTGTTTTTTGGGCTACTTCGACCATCGAATGGGCTAGTTCGACCTTCAACTACGACTACGACTTCGAATTGAAGGATTCGAAGTAAAAATCGTTCGACTATTCGACCATTCGATAGTCGAAGTACTGTCTCTTTAAAAAAAACTTCGACCCCCTAGTTCGGCAGATAAAAGCTACCGAAGTCAATGTTAGCCTATGGGGAAGGTCCCCATAGGCTTGCCTAAGTTTTTTTGATCGAAGGATATTCCTTCGATCGTTGGATTCAAATCCTTCGAATCATTCGATTCGAAGGATTTAATCGTTCGATCGAAGGAATAATCCTTCGATCGTACGATCGCAGAATTTGCGCTAAATCCTTCGACTTCGATATTCGAAGTCGAAGGATTTCAATTCCTAGTCGAATATCGAGGGTTAATTAACCCTCGATATTCGACCCTTGAGGAATCGGCCCCTTAAAGTTCATTGTGGTAATGTACAGAACCAAAATTAGAAAAAAAAATTGCATGTCCAAATATTTATGGACCTAACTTTATATATAGGTACAGAGAGAAGACCACACATATAATAACCATGAATGAGACAGGCCAGGGGCGTAACTATAGAGGAAGCAGACCCTGCGGTTGCAGGGGGCCCAGGAGTGTAGGGGGCCCAGGAGTGTAGGGGGCCCAGTGAGGCCCTAATTAATTAGCAATTTTAATATATCTTGGTAAAATAGGCCAACTTATAAATATTTTGGGGCCCTAAATTGAACTAGTTACGCCACTGAGATAGGCAGTAGTGAATATTATAAAAGGCACAAAAGAGCTATTCTTTTCAAACGGTCCATTTATAAACTCTGCCCAGAAAACATATGTCTATTCCTCGCCCATTATACAACCTTTGCGTTTGCTCATCTGGTATAGTGAGCAGGTACAAGTGTAATTAATCATTAGCGCTTGGCATTGATTTAAGAGCAGCTTTACCCTGTGTGCCAAGCAGGGGGGGCCGCCTTATGCCAACAAAGCAACTTTATGACAAGGGATTGAAACAGGGTTTTGTTAGGGGGAAAATTTCTGTACAACCCAAAGGTGTGTGGTTTAATCTGGGTTCGGCACAGTATATTCTATGATCAACGTTTCAGTCTCCCCTGAAAACTTTACGAAGATGTGAGACATAAGTTTCAGTATATAGAAAACACTTGTGTAACCAACATAGTTTAGTAGAACACTTATTAAACAGTTCCATTTGTTAATAGCTCAGCAAGGAGGCTGGGGGCAGGGAAAGACCCCTTAACACACAAAAAAAGCACGGGCCAAGCATTTGCCAAGACCAGCAGCCTTAACCCATTCGTCTTCTGAGCTCTTTAGCACTGGACTGCCCGCTGGCAATGAAAAGGTTAAATGACACGGCTGCTGATTATTCGAGGGGGAGAGATGCGACCCTCTAGTTTTGGGTTTTGACCGAGTAATATGTATGAATTAAATGTGGTAAACATGCCTCCTTTTTTTGTTTGACTGGAGTAATTGTGCAAATCTTATCAGCAATATGCATATTTACTGTAGTGATATCTATAGCTAAATGGGTTTTAAATTATATAATTACCGCCATGTATTCCTAAATTAATATTTATAACAGGTCTGATATAGGGATGTAGCGAACGTCGGAAAAAATGTTCGCGAACATGTTCGCGAACGTCCGGACAAAAATGCGGAATAGACTTCAATGGGAATAGACTTCAATGGGAAGGCGAATTTTAAAAGCTAGAAAAGATATTTCTGGCCAGAAAAATGATTTTAAAGTTGTTTAAAGGGTGCAACGACCTGGACAGTGGCATGCCAGAGGGGGATCAAGGGCAAAAATGTATCTGAAAAATACATTGTTGACACAGCGCTGCGTTTTGTGCTGTAAAGGGCAGAAATCACACTACGTCACTCAGGTGGTGTTTCTGGACACGGAATGTGAAAAAGCTCACACAGCTAGGTGGCACTTGGTTAAAGACTGGGCAAACAATGCCTGCCAGGTCAACGTATACAGTAGAGGATACGGAATATATTATTGCTGCTTGAAAAACGTCACTCAGGTGGTGTTTACGGACACGGAATTATTATTGTTATTATTTAAACAGAATGTGAACAAGCTCACACAGCTAGGTGGCATTACTAGCCAGCAAAGCTACCTAACCTAAAATGTCCCTCAAATCCCTGCAGACTTCTGTCCCTACAATACAGAGCAGTATCAAGTAGATTACTAGCCAGCAAAGTTACTATCAACTGTCCCTCAAATCACTAACAGCTCTCTCCCTACACTAGCTCTTCCAAGCACACACAGGCAGAATGAAAAAACGCTGCAGGGCTTCAGTTTATATATGGAAGGGGAGTGGTCCAGGGGGTGTGGGGGTGGTCCAGGAGGGAGAGCTTCCTGATTGGCTGCCATGTATCTGCTGGTCTGGGGGAGAAATGGCAAAAAAAAGCGCCAGCTAAGGCGAACCCAAATTGGCGAACGTTGCGCAACGTTCGAGAAAAATTGGCGGACGCGAACGGTCGATGTTCGCGCGAATTAGTTCGCGGGCGAACAGTCCGCGACATCCCTAGTCTGATATTGTTACCAAAAGATTCGGCTGGGGCTGTGTTTTATTTTATTTTTTCCCTCTGATATTGGGCTCTAAGGAGCCAGTGGGAAGATGAGGGGAAAGTTTGGGTGCTGTATGGGCTGGACTGAGAGTGATGGGGGGCATAGTCACTATACTCAAGCATATACAGCAAATAGTACAAGTACCTGTGTAAATGTACTTGCGAATAGATACAGATACTCATTAGCGCAAATGACAGTATATGTCTCTGCTGTATTCTGTTAGCTGGCACAGATATATAGGGAATGAGTATGAATTATATATATATGTGTGTTTTGTGCATATAAATAAAATATGGGGATTTTGCGGTGGGTGATATTTTGTGCTTGTAAATTATACATGAGTGTGACCTGTGTGCAAGATTGTATGATGTCTTCGTCCTCATGCACAATATACCAAGATAGATATAATATGATGTATAAAAAAATATGTATACAGTGGATACTTATATGGAGAGATAGAGAGATATGCAGAAAGCGATAGATAGATGATGATAGATAGACAGATAGACAGATAGATAGATAGATAGATAGATAGATAGATAGATAGATAGATAGATAGATAGATAGATAGATAGATAGATAGATGATAGATAGATAGATAGATAGATAGATAGATAGATAGATAGATGATAGATAGATAGATAGATAGATAGATAGATAGATAGATAGATAGATAGATAGATAGATAGATAGATAGATAGATAGATAGAGACAGATACAGACAGACAGACAGACAGACAGACAGACAGACAGACAGACAGACAGACAGACAGACAGATAGATAGATAGATAGATAGATAGATAGATAGATAGATACAGACAGATAGATAGATAGAGACAGACAGACAGACGTTACGTTCCCCTGACTGAGCCCTGTGTTTATATAGTGTGCTGCTGGCCTGTACTATTGGCTGATCCATATAATCGGGGCTCAGTGAGGCACCCCGGGCCCAGTATAGAAGCGGCCGATAGTCGGCTGTTGCTTGTTCAGCGGCCGAATCGATCTGACACCTCGGGATGAGTCTCGCGTATTTGTCACGCTCTGTCCGAGGTGCTGAAATAAGATCCTCTCATTAGAGCGCCGCCGAGGCCGGCTAATTTATCCAAACTGTCAGGGGTTTGTACTCCTCGGGGTTAAAAATAAATCACCCTCCTAGAGCCCCATACTGATTTATCAAGCAGCCCCCCAACCTGTTTAACAGCCACGGGAGCTCTCCAGATAATTGCCCACTGGGGCTGGACTTTTACATTCGTCTTCTTAAATGCCCATTTACTGGGATAGGAATCTAATGTGGCAGTTGCAGCTGATCTCAATATCAAACCTTTCGTTTATTCTCCTGAGAAAACGCGAGAGGAGCCCGTGAAGCAGCAATGGTGAGACTGGGCATGTCAGCAGCAGCCTATTATAATTGTCATTGACTGGATGGCAAAGTCCTGCTATGCTCAATTTCAAATCCCCATTATGTGCAGAGTTTAATAACTGCGCCCTCCTTCACTTGTTTACTTCCCTTAAAGGGAAATGTATTTGTGGCTGGTGGAGTCAGGCAGAGGGAAGGCAAGCAAGTCTTTTAACATAATAATGGAAGGAATTGATTGACTCTTTTCCTGCTTGCTGCCATGGAGGGGTTATTTCCGGTTATTTCTCTTGCACCTTTTACTTCCTCCATAATGGCTACACTCTGCTCCTATTTTCTAGTATCAAGCCAAACCTGGTAGTTAAAGGAACAGTAACACCAAAAAATTAAAGTGTTTTAAAGTAATGAAAATATCATGCACTGTTAACCCTGCACTCAGGGCCGGAACTAGGGGTAGGCAGATTAGGCACGTGCCTAGGGCACAAATCTGGGGGGCGCCAGGCGCGTACCTGCTCTGTCGCCTACCCCGTGTCCGGTTCCGTCTCTCCCCGACTGCCGATGGTACCTTACACATTAATGCACCTCTGCGCATGTGCGCATGCCATTTCACGCATGTGGGCTGGATCGAAGTTTCACGCATGCGCAGTCGAGCGAGCACTGAGTCGGCGCCGTGGTCCGACAGGTTGCCTAGGGCACCTGGCCGGTTTGGCTGGCTCTGCCTGCACTGGTAAAACTGATCTATTTGCTTCAGAAACACTACTATAGTTCATATAAACAAGCTGATGTGTAGCAATGGTGGAAATTGAAAAAAGGCTATATAGCACAGGTTAAATAGTCGATAACAGATAACACCATTGTGTTCTACAGAGTTTATCTGCTGTGCAACTTGAGCCATTTCTCCTTTGAATGGCTGCCCCCATTGCTACACAGCAGCTTATTTATATTAACAATAGTAGTGTTTCTGAAGCAAACACACCAGTTTTACCAGTGCAGGCCAACACTGCATTATATTTCTATTACTTTAAAACAATTTCATTTTTTTATGCTGCTGTTCCTTTAAGCGTTATATAATTTTAATCAGCTTTCTCGTGTGATTTAAAAATGCCAGTGTTTTTAGTTGTTTATGTATATATATATATATATATATATATATATATATATATATATATATATATATATATATATATATATATATATATATATATATTTGTAAATGAGAGCAGTATCTGCACATCCTTTTCAGCACTGCTGGTTCTGACTCAGTCTACATCTTCAAATTAGTCAGCTGATTTCTCCTACATTGTTTCAAATTCAGAACCAGCAGTGCAAAGAATAGAAAGGGGAAAGGAGCTCAGAGTAACAACTACTTTAATGAGCCACAATCATTTATCTGAATTGTGTTGTACCCCCTCCCTTTAAATGAGCTTTGATACTAACTGCAGGCATTTGGTGACTTCTGTACCTCCAGTTAAGGATAACCGTATGGGAACAGATTCTATATTGATTTAAACGAGAGGCCAAGCCTTTATAAAAGGAACTGAAATCTCATGTTTTACTAATTCTGTTCTTTAGAGAATCACATTTTTGTGTTGTGGGGAATTTAGAGAGTATGTAGGCTAAACTTAAGATATATTTTATTTCGCTGAAACATAGCTATATTCCCCAAAGTGATTATTAGGACACATTCTGGTAAATAATAAGACTTTTTAGTGTTTTTGTAACATTCCCAAAAGAGAATGGGGTCTTGGGATATTTGGTTTAGCATATGCTGGCT